>NW_023997536.1:0-20835 GCF_015586225.1 Lucilia sericata
GCATTAGTAGTAGTAGCAAACCATTGACATTAAGTGGATTATGGGAAGTATTATTTCTTGAACTTATTTATCTGTTTTTCATTCTAATTTTTCTTTAATTAGAGATTTTTTTATATTTCTGCCTAATAGAAATGGCTTCTTAAGAAAATAGGAATTATGTAAAATTTTCGAACATACATATGAATTGTAGTTTATAAGGATTACCTTAAGGATCACTTGCGAAATAAAAACTAATTGCCTAGAGAAAGAACAACAGCATTTTTAAAAGATTAGGCTGAACTTTGTTTTTACTCTTTTCTTTATTTCCCATCATAAAAAATATTGAAAATATATATAAATATAAAACATTCTCAAACTAAATGTAGTATAAAAAGTGATATTAGACTACATAATATGTAGCCTATATATAGGCAATATTATAGTCTATACCCTTGTTATAAAACCGATTTAGAAACTTGACTGTATACTGTTTATAGACTTGAATGTAGACTGATTTATAGACTTGATTATAGTCTGATCTATAGACTAAAGACTGATCTATAGTTTTGACTATAGACTGATCAATAGTATTGTCTGTAGACTGGTCAATAGTCTTGACCAAGACTAATCTATAATCTTGGCCAAAGATATCTATACAGTATTGAATATAAACTGATCTATAGTCTTGACTATAGACTTCTCTATTTTATTGACTATAAACTGATATGTATTCTTGATCATAGACTTATCTATAATCTTGACTATAGACTATAGATGAATGTATAGTTTTGACTATAAATTGATTTAAATATAGTCTTGACTATAGACTAATCAATAGTCTTGACAACAGACTAATCTATAGTCTTGACTATATACTATTTTATCTAGTTATTTTCTATAGATTGATCTATTTTCTTGACTATAGACTGATATATAGTGTTGACTATAGGTTGATCCATAGTCTTGACTATATATTGATCTATAGTGTTGACTATAGACTGATCCATAGTCTTAACTATATACTGACATATGGTCTTGACTATAGACTGATTTAATTTCTTGACTATAGACTGATCTATAGTATTTTCAATAGACTGATCTAAAGGCTTCACTATAGACTGATACATAGTCTTCAACATAGACTTCACTATAATCTAGACTATAGACTGATCTATAATCTTGACTGTAGACTGATCTATAGCCTTATTTCCGATTTAGAAACATGACTGTAGACTGTTTATAGACTTGAATGTAGACTGATTTATAAACTTGACTATAGTCTGATCTATAGACTAAAGACTGATCTATAGTTTTGACAATAGACTGATCAATAGTATTGTCTGAAGACTGGTCAATAGTCTTGACCAAGACTAATCTATAATCTTGGCTATAGATATCTATACAGTATTGAATATAAACTGGTCTATAGTCTTGACTATAGACTTCTCTATTTTATTGACTATAAACTGATATATATTGATATATATATATATACTGATATATCTATTTTCTTGACTATAGGCTGATATATAGTGTTGACTATAGATTGATCCATAGTCTTGACTATATATTAATCTATAGTGTTGACTATAGACTGATCCATAGTCTTAACTATATACTGACCTGTGGTCTTGACTACAGACTGATCTAAATTCTTGACTATAGACTGATCTATAGTATTTTCAATAGCCTGATCTAAAGGCTTCACTATAGACTGATACATAGCCTTGAACATAGACTTAACTATAATCTAGACTATAGACTGAACTATAATCTTGACTATAGACTGATCTATAGCCTTATTTCTAAAAATTATTTGCTTTAAGTATTTAGTTAATACATTTTCACATGGCGCAATCTTTATAAACACACAATTATAAAATAAATTGTATATTAATTCATTTAAATCTGTAATAATAATTTTTGATTATCTATTATGAATTTCCAAAAGTTTTTATTATTACAATATTTTTATTTGCATTTATTAGCGTGTAAAATATATTATTTGTTTATATTTATATTTACTTTTCATTGATGTTAAATCTAATTTAAAATAAACACATTTTTATTTTAAACAACTTAATATAGCAATACAACACTAAACATTTAAACTTATATCTCATTTTCTTTGATTTTTTATAATCAGTTTTGAAATTTTTACGATTTTTTCAGTCATAAAATGTCAACGAAAGTGTCAAAAGTTGTAATAGTATCAGAGGGTAAGAATTTTTTATGACAAACGAAAAAAACAAAAAAACTATTTGATTTAAGGACCTTACCATAATAAAAATTGCTTTTCTTTTTTTGTGTTTAAAATTTTGGAAAATCTATAAAAAAAAGTGTAATAAGAAAATAACTTTTTTTATTACAGTTTAAGTTGGACCAAACGATAAATGAGTTTTTTGCGGTTTTTATATTTAAATAGGATTTTTTTGTATGAGTAAACATTTTTCACATTTTCAATTATATTTTCAAATAAGCATATTTGTTAAATAAAAATAATATGGAAATTTAAATGAGATATTAAAGTTGAAATATGTTTTTATCCCTGTGTTCGGTTTTGTATTTTTATGCATAAATTTATAGGGTGAGAAATGTTATTTCATACAGAGAGTCTCATGTAAGAATCTCATATAAGAATACTTTTCAATCGATGCTTATTAATGTACTGAATACGAAAAAAATAAAAAATCTTGATTTTAGTACAATATGTTAAATAAAAACTCGCCAATAGAAGTGAAATTTTTGCTCCCTTGAAATTTTCATTCCACTCGAACTTATTGTGAACAATTCATTCACAATAGTTGATTTTGTATGCAACAGCTGTTCAATGTTTACAAAATTCCATCAACAAATTTCACAACATGGGAACTTTTTTCACGACAAAAAATGTAGTGAACGAAAAAAGTGAAAATTGAAAATATTTCACGTAAAATGTGGATTGGTTATAGGGGTGATTAATATCGGAATATGATGATAACATTCAACTTAAATCAGATATATAAACTGTTTTGAAAATAACAAAGGAATCGATTCCTAATTATCAAAGTTTATTTCAAAATACTCTTTATTTTTCGGCATTAGATCTTATCTACCATCAGAGTGGGTATATAAGACTCAACATAGCCGAACGTAATGATCTTACTTATTTCCCGTCACTCTGTTAATAATGTTAGTAACAAAACATTTTTATGTTTACCCTCTGCTCTATAACATTTAAAATAAGTTCAGATCCCTGCATTTTGGGAGTGATAGTCCCAAAAATTGTAATCACACCTTACTTCGTAAGCAAATCGGCAATTGTCTTTTATAAAGATTAATTCTGGTAAGTAAAATAATTACCTTGACATGTGTAGTACTTTGGGACACTAAAGTGACTATACACGTATATCTAGGTAGCGCTAGTTTGCTACAGAACACTAAAGTAACAATTGACGATTCAATAGATTACTTGGGGACACTAAAAAGACAAAGACAACTAGCTTCTCAATATGTATAACAAATGGTACCAATGTATTAGTTTCAAAAATGGATACATTGACTCCTTGTAAAACTGTTGGAAAATTACACACCCACTTAAAAACATACACACATACATATTATATAAAACATTATAATAATAAATGGGTTGATAATGTGAACATTAAACAAGAAAATGAAAACACACCAAACCAATGGAGAAAAAGTTTTCCAATTTTCCTAAAAAAAATATCAGCTAAAAGGGGGTGTATACAAAATTAAGTATTTTTTCTCTTCTTCTAAAGTAAAAGTTTTATTTTTCGTATTTTGTTTTTTGAAACCGTATACTTTAAACTTTAAAACAAATATAAATATTTTTGTTAGTGGTGGTGGTAAATGATTTTCAATGGTTTTGAGAATTTATAAAAATGTTCAAATAAATATACTATTAACACCCCAAAAAATATGCTACAAAATCTATACTAGTAATTACACAAATATGTAACTACATACATACACATACATTGCTACATAAGTTCTTTTAAAATAACCCAGCAAACAGAAAGCTATAAATAAAAATCTAATATGATTTGAAAACAAAGCCTTTATCAAAAGCTTAATATTCAAAATTTCTTAGTAATTTGTTGTTATTTTTAAAATATTATTTGTTATGAAATTAAAAAATTTTAATTAATTTATTTTTTTTAAACTTTGTGTTTACTGGGAAATTTTGACAATATGACAACAAGTCATTTCATTGAAACGGCCATTCATAGAAGTGTAGATGTGTCAGTGTTATAAAGTTTGCTCGTTAACATTTCGTTTTTTTGTCTAATTTTTGTTGTTGTGTTTTGGCTTCTAATTTATAGAAGAGACATTAAATGGAATTAAACAAAAGAAAATGAAATTAAAGAAAATAAATTATAAAACTAGGTCAAATTTTAATGATGGCTTCTTTGCAAACAGTGTCCTAAAGTTGTTTGTTAAATAAAAATAAAAAGATAAAACTTTTGAAGGAAGATTTTAAAGAATGTTGAATTTGAATTTTATTATCTATTATCTATCTACTATGTATGTATGTATGTATGTATGTATGTATGTAGTATGATGTATGTGTATGTATGTATGTATGTATGTATGTATGTATGTAGGTATGTATGTATGTATGTATGTATGTATGTATGTATGTAGGTATGTATGTGTATGTATGTATGTATGTATGTATGTATGTATGTATGTATGTATGTAGGTATGTATGTATGTAGTATGTATGTATGTATGTATGTATGTATGTATGTATGTATGTATGTATGTAGGTATGTATGTATGTATGTAGTATGTATGTATGTATGTATGTATGTATGTAGTATGTATGTATGTATGTATGTAGTATGTATGTATGTATGTATGTATGTGTGTATGGTGTATGTGTGTATGTGTGTATGTGTGGTATGTATGTATGTTGTATGTATGTAGTATGTATGTATGTATGTAGTATGTATGTATGTATGTATGTATGTGTATGTATGTATGTATGTATGTATGTATGTATGTATGTATGTATGTATGTATGTATGTATGTAGTATGTATGTATGTATGTATGTATGTATGTATGTATGTATGTATGTAGGTATGTATGTAGTATGTATGTATGTATGTATGTATGTATGTATGTATGTATGTATGTATGTTGTATGTATGTATGTATGTATGTATGTATGTATGTATGTATGTATGTATGTATGTATGTTGTATGTATGTATGTATGTATGTATGTATGTATGTATGTATGTATGTATGTATGTATGTATGTATGTAGTATGTATGTATGTATGTATGTATGTATGTATGTATGTATGTATGTATGTATGTATGTATGTATGTATGTATGTATGTATGTATGAATGAATGTATGTATGTATGTTGTATGTATGTATGTATGTATGTTGTATGTATGTATGTATGTATGTAGGTATGTATGTATGTATGTATGTAACTACCTATCTATCTATCTATCTATCTATCTATCATCTATCTATCTATCTATATCTATCTATCTATTTAGCTATATATCTATTATCTATCTATACTATCTATCTATCTATCTATCTATCTATATATCTATCTATCTATCTATCTATCTATCTATCTATCTATCTATCTATCTATTCTATCTATCTATCTATCTATCTATCTATCGATCTATCTATCTATCTATCTATCTATCTATCTATCTATCTATCTATCTATCTATCTATCTATCTATCTATCTATCTATCTATCTATCTATCTATCTATCTATCTATCTATCTATCTATCTATCTATCTATCTATCTATCTATCTATCTATCTATCTATCTATCTATCTATCTATCTATCTATCTATCTATCTATCTACTATCTATCTATCTATCTATCTATCTATCTATCTATCTATCTATCTATCTATCTATCTATCTATCTATCTATCTATCTATCTATCTATCTATCTATCTATCTTCTACCTATATATCTATCTATCGGCCCGACTATCTGATTTAAAAAATATCTTTTACATCAAATATTATCTTTAAAGTTTATTTCTTTTGACTTGTGAACGCATTAATTTTGCATTGTTTTTTTAAAATGCATTTGACATTATGTCACTCAGCCATATAATTTCCGTTATGTACTTTCAACACTAACTGCATACATTTTATTCCTTTTAGTAGTAGTGACAGGGTCAGGACTAAAAGCAAAAACAAAAATGATATAGCCACGCACTTAGTATATAGATTTAGTGTAAGCAAGGGAAAAATATGGCCATTTCCTCTTATTTTTATCTCTATTTATATATTATTTTATCTTTAGATATTCATTTTGGGCAAATAAATTTCCTCATACCTCCCCCCCCCTCTACAAAGCACTCACTACTCTCTTTTATAGCAGCTGTTATTGTTGAAAGCTGTGTCAGAATTTTATCGCTACGACTGCTGCTGTAGCTTAGTTAACACAGAAAACATTTCCTTTCTTTCTCAGTTGTATCCTGTGACTTTGATATAAAATATTGCAATTTATTTTTATGAAAATATAGAACATAATTTAAATCCCTAGCTATGTAAGGTAGACAAACAGGTATGCATGTACATGTAGCTGCAGGATACTTAGTTGAAAAATGAACGCTGTGAATAAATATAAAAATTTTGTAAAACAAGAAAAATACGTTGAAGTTTCTTCAATTGTCATTTTAAAACTCATGCTACTTTAGTCAAGTTAAATTACTATAACTAAGTGTGTGTATGAAATCAATATAATTGTATCTATAGATGTTTTTCTATGCATAACAAGTTATACTTATATTTGCATATTTTTTTTTTTAAATTTGATTTTATTTTTATGATATGCAAATTGTTTCCAACGACAGGATTTAGTTTAGAATGAGGATTGTTATATTGGGAAGTGAATTTAAAGTTTTGACTAAAATTAGTAAGTGAAAATATTGAAGAATTTTTAGTAAAACATAGTTAAAAGTGTAGTGTAAATGAGAAATATTTTTTTCTTGGTAAAATATTTTTCAATTGACAAAACTGAAATTTCAAGAGCTAAAAATCTAGATTTTAATAAAATATTTTGTTCAATATTTTAACTCACCAATATGCATTTGTTTAGCAAATTAATATAATTTAAAGCAAACATACCTGAAATAAAAAAGAAATGATATAAATTATACTAGAGAACAAGATATGTAATGTAATATGAAAAAATTAGAGGTTTCGAAGTTTATAGAAAAATAAAAGAACCCTTAATTAAGGGAAGGTATTAGTAATATCAATAAGTAAGATAAGTAGAGGAATGGAGAGCTCTTTGTCTAGGGTTTGTTCCCAGAGTTTAGCTTTCAGGGCAAACTGGATTTAATTGTCTCAGAGGTAGAGATAGAATCAGTTGTATCACTCTGAATCTCTTGGGATACCAAAATTCTTTGAAAAAATATATGAAAAAACAATCACAACAACGGTCTATAGTCTGGTTTATAGTCTAGTCTAGTCTATAGTCTAGTCTATAGTCTACTCTAGAGTCTAGTCTATAGTCTAGTCTATAGTCTGGTCTATAGTCTAGTCTATAGTCTAGTCTATAGTCTAGTCTATAGTCTAGACTATAGTCTAGTCTATAGTCTAGTCTATAGTCTAGTCTATACTATAGTCTATAGTCTAGTCTATAGTCTAGTCTATAGTCTAGTCTAGTCTATAGTCTAGTCTATAGTCTAGTCTATAGTCTAGTCTATAGTTTAGTCTATAGTCTAGTTTATAGTCTAGTCTATAGTCTAGTCTATAGTCTAGTCTATAGTCTAGTCTATAGTCTAGTCTATAGTCTAGTCTATAGTCTAGTCTATAGTCTAGTCTATAGTCTAGTCTATAGTCTAGTCTATAGTCTAGTCTATAGTCTAGTCTATAGTCTAGTCTATAGTCTGGTCTATAGTCTAGTCTATAGTCTAGTCTATAGTCTAGTCTATAGTCTAGTCTATAGTCTAGTCTATAGTCTAGTCTATAGTCTAGTCTATAGTCTAGTCTATAGTCTAGTCTATAGTCTAGTCTATAGTCTAGTCTATAGTCTAGTCTATAGTCTAGTCTATAGTCTAGTCTATAGTCTAGTATATAGTCTATAGTCTAGTTTATAGTCTAGTCTATAGTCTAGTCTATAGTCTAGTCTATAGTCTAGTCTATAGTCTAGTCTATTGTCTAGTCTATAGTCTAGTCTATAGTCTAGTCTATAGTCTAGTCTATAGTCTAGTCTATAGTCTAGTCTATAGTCTAGTCTATAGTCTAGTCTATAGTCTAGTCTATAGTCTAGTCTATAGTCTAGTCTATAGTCTAGTCTATAGTCTAGTCTATAGTCTAGTCTATAGTCTAGTCTATAGTTTAGTCTATAGTCTAGTCTATAGTCTAGTCTATAGTCTAGTCTATAGTCTAGTCTATAGTCTAGTCTATAGTCTAGTCTATAATCTAGTCTATAGTCTAGTCTAAAGTCTAGTCTATAGTCTAGTGTATAGTCTAGTCACAGTCTAGTCTATAGTCTAGTGTATAGTCTAGTCACAGTCTAGTCTATAGTCTAGTCTTTACTCTAGTCTATAGGCTAGTCTAGTCTATAGTCTAGTCTATGGTCTAGTTTATAGTCTAGTCTATATTCTAGTCTATAGTCTAGTCTATGGTCTAGTCTATAGTCTAGTCTATAGTCTAGTCAATAGTCTAATCTATAGTCTAGTCTATAGTCTAGTCTATAGTCTAGTCTATAGTCTAGTCTATAGTCTAGTCTATAGTCTAGTCTATAGTCTAGTCTATAGTCTAGTCTATAGTCTAGACTATAGATTAGACTATTGACTAGACTATAGACTAGACTATAGACTAGACCATAGACTAGACTATAGACTAGAATATAGACTAGACTATAAACTAGACCATAGACTAGACTATAGACTAGACTAGCCTATAGACTAGAGTAAAGACTAGACTATAGACTAGAATTTTTAATTTGCCATTACTGGTTGGCAACATCAGCAACCTGGGGCTCTCAAATGTTTTTATGTATGTATAGCATGCTGACGTATGAGTATTTTTTAAGTAAATATTTATCATACGTATTGAAGTACTCTACTCTAGTTATTTTGCTTTATCTCTTACTATTCTAAAACATACAAACAAGTCACCCTCTTCCTCTCCCAGGAATACAACTGTTTCCAAAAACTCTAAGAATTCATAAACATATCATTTTTCCTACAATTTTTGTTGTACTTCCGGTTGTTTTTTTGGCTTAATCTTCGGTACTACATACGAAGAAAGATGAAAAAGAAAATATTTACAGTTAGTTTTTTTTTGTTTTCTTTTTCTTGTCAATAATGGTTCATTAAATTTTCATTTCGTTTATCAAAATAAAAACAAAAAACCAAGAACATAAAAAAAGTTTTGTTGCACGTAATTACGTTGTTCTTTCAGTTTTTTTTTGTTTTTTTTTTGTATTTGCACAAATAAAACAACATAAAAGAAAGGTAAACTTTCATCTATTCCTGCCAAAAAAAAAAGTTTTTTATTTCCGTTTTTTTGTAAGCATGTGTTGTGGAATTTTTTAAGCTTTAGAGCATAAAGATATTAATAGGGTAGATGAGTGAAAGAGGAAATAAAGTGAAGTGGTTGAAAAATAATCAAGTAAATCATTAAAATGCTTAATTATTTATTTGTTATCATGATTATTTCCGCAGACAAAAGTTCTAATTAGTGTAATCAAGGATATATAACAGTTCTTCAGGGTAAAATATTAATAATATTGAAAGAATAATAAAGTTTTGAACATTTAATGGGTATAAATTAAAATAGTTGTAAACTTTTTTTAAACAATCAATATTTTTTATTTAGCTTTAATATATTTATCAAGAAATTTGATTGAAAGAAATTCTTTAAATTATATAATACTCCTTTAATTCTTATTACTAGATTAAAAAAATCTTTTATGTAACAATAATATAACAAAATTTTAGTAAAAAATAAAACAAACATCAAACGTTGGGTCATAAAGCTTTACGCTACCCTCCCTTATTGTGGACTTCCTGGAAATATAATTAAATTCTCAACTTTGAAAACTTATTTAAATCTTAATTATATTCCTGGCTAATCCTCCTGTCATCATATACATCGCGAAAATAAGGAATTATATTTCATGTGGTATTATTTCAAAGACATTTTTTCGTATAAAAATCTATAATTTAAATGGAAAGAAAATCCTCCATATATGGATTTTATTTTCCTTAAGATATCAACAAGATAGGAAGAACAAAAGGCATAAATAAGTAAATAAATGTTAACAAAGAAGTCGGCTGAGTGAAATCTTATATGTACATTGTACAGTCCTCACCGAAAAAGACGTACAGTGGAGTGATTTCGAAAAAAAACTGTAATTTCATAATTTTACATGTCTAGAGAGGAATCCGTAGACTAGCAGACTACAAAGTTTACTTCATAAACAGACCACTGGTCTATAGACAAATCTATAAATCATTTAACAAACTAGTTCATAGGCTAGTCAATAGACTAGGCAATATACACTAGTCAATAGACTGGTCCATAGACTAGTCCACAGACTACTTTAAATACTGATCAAAAGACTATTCAAAGGACTAAACCATAGACTCGTCAATAGACTAGTCCATAGACTCGTCAATAGACTAGTCCATAGACTCGTCAATAGACTAGTCCATAGATTAGTCAATAGACTAATCAATAGAATAGTCCGTAGACTAGTGCATAGACTAGTCAATAGACTAGTGCATAGACTAGTCAATAGACTAGTCCACAGACTAGTCAATAGACTATTCCACAGACTAGTCAATAGACTAGTCCACAGACTAGTCAATTGACTAGTCCACAGACTAGTCAATAGACTAGTCCACAGACTAGTCAATAGACTAGTCAATAGACTAGTCCACAGACTAGTCAATAAACTAGTCCACAGACTAGTCTATAGTATGGTCAAAAGACTATTCAACAGACTAAACCATTAACTAGCCAATAGCCTGCTCAATAGGTTATTGAATAGACTAAACTATAGACTAGTTAATATACTAGTCAATAGACTAGTCAATAGACTACTCAATGGATTAGTCAATAGACTAGTCTACGGACTAGTCTATTGACTAGTCTATGAATCTATGAAATAGTCTATGGACTAATATATGGACTAGTGCATAGACTAGTTCACAGACTAGTTTATATACTGTCCAAAAGACTATTCGACAGACTAAACAATTGATATTCAACAGACTCAATAGATTATTGAATAGATTAGTCCATAGACTAGTTAATAGACTAGTTCATAGCCTAGTCCATAGACTACTCTATAGACTAGTCCATAGACTACTCCATAGATTAGTCAATAGACTGTTCCATAAACGGGTCTTTAGGCTGATAAATTAGCCTATGATTCAGCCTATTGACTAGTCTATTGGATAGTCTATTGACTAGCTTATAGACCGTAGAATAGACTATAGCCTAGTTCAAAGACTATAGACTAGTCTATTGGATAGTCTAGTCTAGACTAGTCTATTGGATAGTCTATTGACTAGCTTATAGTCCGTAGAAAAGGCTATAGCCTAGTTCATTAACTAGTCAATAGATTGGTTTAGACCAGTTAACTGACATAGCCCAGTTAATAAACTAGTCCATAAGCTAGCCCATAGAGTAGCCCATAGTCTAGTCCATAATCTAAGATTAAATTTGAAATTGGAAAGTAACAAATATTTAACCATAACCAAAAGTTACTATACTAATTACCATACCTAATTAAACATTGCTAGATGTCTAAAATATTATAACTTATAGAGAAATAATGATTATAATTGCAAAAAAAAGAACTAATGATAAACATAAAATAATTAGGAAAGAAGAAATAAGAAATTTGCAGTAGTACATGAGGACGATGATGACGACGCCTAAAGTTATAAGAGTAATAAGCCAGACAAAAAGTTAATAAAACTAAAATAAAAACAACTTAAAAACGTGTAGTTACAACAATCATCATTAGTAGCTGTGGTAACGAAAGCTGTGTTGGCTAACAGATGATAACAGTGATGACAATTTGTGGGAAAGTTGCTGATATAAAGAAATTTGTCCAGTGGGAAGTGAATAACGTACCAAATGCCGATTGTTACTAAAAATTCAATAATCATTTCCCAAAATACGCTCCACTAAAATGCTTAAAGTGTCTTTTGTACAGTTTACCAGGGGCGACTGGCTTCATCTCTACACCGAAGATATATAATTTCGAGTCAATATAGAGATTCATTAACTCCCTGCAAAACTGCTGGGTTTTTCACTAATACACACGCATAAAATGACATGAAAAATAAAATACCAAAAGAGTAGATGGAAAAAACCCACAAATGCGAATAAAATTTATTTCGTTTTTTTTTATTTATTCCTAGACTATTATCCAGCTAGCTGTAGCAGCAGGAGCAGGAGTAATTATGGAAAATATTTTATTACACTGAAATCATTAATAAATAAAACGAGAAACGAAAGCTAAACTTTTCTTAAGTAATTTTTAATTGATAACAATAATGATAAAGAACGAACATGAGCTTCTAGCTGAAGACCTGGAAGAAATCATAATAGGGAAACGTTCAAAGAAAATAATGATAAATATTAAAAATGTTTAGTTTTTTGCTATAGTTACAAGATAATTAATAAATGACTAGATTTTTTTTATATATAAATTATTGATTGCAAATGAAAAATTAATGATTGCTAAATATTAAACATTTTGTACTATCCATAAATGGGCTTTTAAGCTTGAAGGGAAAATATGTATTTCGAACGAAAAAAGTTTTGTTAAACAGCAGCTTTTAAATGGAATTTTTTGATTAAAGCCTTGGGTTATGGGAAAACTTTTTACAGTTGAAAATTAAAAAAAAAAACACAATTAATAAACTTGTAATAAAAAAAAATATAAAATTTTATAAAATAACATTTTTCCAGTTCAAAAAAAAACTTTAAAATAAGTTTAAGATTTACAAGTTAAGCCTTAAATTTTTATAGCCACATTTGCTATTTTTTATTATCTACACAATTCTTTTTTTCTAAACATCATAAATTTATGCTGGTATGAGTAAGATTTATGATAAAGGTTATTATCCTTTTTGACATGTGTGTTTGAAATACATACCAATTTTTCAGCACATTTATTTTTAAAGTCAAATAGTATCAAGATTGTATTTATGTTTCTATAATAGCAAAAGGGAGAATAATAAGGACGATATTTTTTGCTAAATAGGTTATGACATAGGAAAATGAAAAACAGTATGTGACAGTTTTTTATGCAAAACAATAAATTAAATAAAAAATTAACAAAATAGTTATTTTAACAGGGTTGGAAAAAAACAAACTTCTAATCTAATATGCAGGTTTAATTTTCCATGTACAAACAAAATATTTATAAAGAACATTAATTTAAAAAAAAAAAAAATCCACAAGTGGAACTTGAACTCGAGCCTGAATAATATTTAATTATAATGTAATATAATTCTTTTGTTCGAGAAAATTAAATAAACTTTCATTAAATTCTTTATTGAAAAGGACTATAGACTAGATTATAGACTAGACTATAGATTAGAATATAGACTAGACTATAGACTAGACCATAGACTAGACTATTGACTAGACTATAGACTAGACTATAGACTAGACTATAGACTAGACTATAGACTAGACTATAGACTAGACTACAGACTAGACTATAGACTAGACTATAGACTAGACTATAGAACTGGACTATAGACTGGACTATAGACTAGACTATAGACTAGACTATAGACTAGACTATAGACTAGACTATAGACTAGACTATAGACTAGACTATAGACTATACTATAGACTAGACTATAGACTAGACTATAGACTAGACTATAGACTAGACTATAGACTAGAATATGACTAGAATATAGACTATATAGACTAGAATATAGACTAAGACTACTAGACTAGAATAGAGACTATGACGATTAGACCTAGACTATAGACTAGACTATAGACTAGATATAGACTAGACTATAGACTAACTTATAGACTAGACTACTAGACTAGACTAGAGACTAGCTATAGACTAGACTAGAGACTAGACTATAGACTAGACTATAGACTAGACTATAGACTAGACTAGAGACTAGACTATAGACTAGACTATAGACTAGACTATAGACTAGACTATAGACTAGACTATAGACTAGACTATAGACTAGACTATAGACTAGACTATAGACTAGACTATAGACTAGACTATAGACTAGACTATAGACTAGACTATAGACTAGACTATAGACTAGACTATAGACTAGACTATAGACTAGACTATAGACTAGACTATAGACTAGACTATAGACTAGACTATACTAGACTATAGACTAGACTAGACTAGACTATAGACTAGACTATAGACTAGACTATAGACTAGACTATAGACTAGACTATAGACTAGACTATAGACTAGACTATAGACTAGACTATAGACTAGACTATAGACTAGACTATAGACTAGACTATAGACTAGATAGACTATAGACTAGACTAGAGACTATAGACTATAGACTAGACTATACTAGACTATAGACTAGACTAGACTATAGACTAGACTATAGGACTATAGACTAGACTATAGACTAGACTAGACTATAGACTAGACTAGACTATAGACTAGACTAGACGATAGACTAGGCTACACTATAGACTAGAGTATAGACTAGACTATAGACTAGACTATAGACTAAACTATAGACTAGACTATTGACTAGACTATAGACTAGACTATAGACTAGACTATAGACTAGACTATAGACTAGACTATAGACTAGACTATAGATTAGACTATAGACTAGACTATAGATTAGACTATAGACTAGACTATAGACTAGAATAGACTATAGACTAGACTAGACTAGACTAGACTATAGACTAGACTAGACTATAGACTAGACTAGACGATAGACTAGACTAGACGATAGACTAGACTAGACGATAGACTAGACTAGACGATAGACTAGGCTACACTATAGACTAGAGTATAGACTAGACTATAGACTAGACTATAGACTAGACCAGGGGTCGGCAACTACGACTCGCGAGCCAAATGCGGCTCTTTGGATGTGGAGCTGTGGCTCTTTAGTTTCATAAACACTTTCTTATTTTATAAACAAATATTATATATTTTAAAATCTTCTGAATCGTTTAACGAGCAGTGTTTTGTTAAAACTAACAAAACAATTCGCAAACGTTTCTACAATATTCACAACTTTTCATCTTTGTTTAATCGTTTTGTACGTAAGCAAAATCAAGCAAATTCTTTTTGGGCGAGAAAGAACGAAAACAAAACAATTAGTTTTCAGTCATTTCCTTGCTTTTATTTACCATTGTGCCATTTGGAAGTTGTACTGGATCTCTAGAAATGCAGTTGATCAATTTAAAAAGTAAAGCTTTGGTTATGGAAAATAGTCAAAGTTTAAAAGCCAGTTGATAGAGTTAGGTAAAAAGCCAACTAACAAATGAATGTTTAGAGTCGTTTGTGAAACTTTCTAGAGCCATATAAGTTAGTATTGTAGAAAATGTTTAATTCTTTAATTTTTAATTGAAAAGTTCACTATAACGAATGGGGCATCATGAGCGCTCCTACGAAGTGCCATTAGATAAGATGTAAATCATGATCGTACATTTCGAAATTTTCATGTTTTTGAATTAAAACATATGTTTTGGAAATTGAAAGTATCGTATTAATTAATTAATTAATTAATAATGTGGAGAGTTTGGATACAGTTAAATACTAAAAACTTGGTCTATTTGAAAACTTCAATATTGGGTGTTGGTTGGTAGTATCAATTCGGAACCCATCTTATTAAATTTGGTACAGATATTTTTGTTTCTATAAATTTGTTTATGACGAATTTCACAACTATGCTGGTATTATTTAGAGCCCTGCATGAGTAACTCTATTTGCTACACACAATGAGTGACTCATTGCTTTGCACTCAACTCATTGTTTGTTTAGAATAGTATTTACAAAGTTTTGTTATACTCAAACGTTGTGAGTACTATCAAGTGAATGTGCAACTACATTCAAATCGAGCGAGTAAACAATTTGTTTATGTTAAAAACAATACAAAATAGATTGTTTGAATCGAATGAATCGATTCAAACTTTTTCTTGAATAAATGGTGAAAATTTGAATGCTGTTAAAACTAGTTCCTGTGGCCCGAATTCGCTGAAATTTGGTAGTCTTGAGTACAATTGATGACAAGATAATATTATGTTCGAATATTCGAAATTAAGTTCGAAAATTCGAAGTTATGTTCGAAAAATTTTTATGCTTTAAATTATTCTTTGAGTCCAAAAACTAAAAAAAATTTTCGAAAATTCGAACTCATGTTCGAAAAAAATTTAAGCTGATAAAACCAGTTTCCGTGACCAAATTGGCTGAAATTTGGAGTGTTTAAGTACAGTTGATGACGCTACTATATTATCTTCGACTATTCGAAATTAAGTTCGAAAATTCGAAGTAATATTCAAAAAATCTGTTAATTTGTCGAACTTAAAATTGTTTTGCTTTCACTCGATTCACTCACTGTATACTACTTGAATTGAATCACACAAACACTCTCATTACTTGTTTCGTTTGAATTGAGTATTGACTAACATTCCTTATTTTCAAATATACTATTCATTTCATTCATAAAACAATGAGTGAGTCAAACACAGTGTTTGAAAAAAATCAAATGTTTTAATTTATTATTTAAGTCACTCATGCAGGGCTCTAGTATTATTAAGCCTGTTATGAGCGTTAAAGTCAACAATGAATTCATCATTAAAAAATTTTGGAGAGAGATTTTTCTTCCTATAATACTTGTTTGTGTCGAATTGCGTCGCTATACTAATATGTATTATTAAATCAGTTATGAGCGTTAGAGTCATTTTCCGAAGTAGACCTTATAAAAGGGGATTGGTCAATTATGTTCGGATCCTCTTAAAATTTGGTCGAGAAATTTTGTTCTTATAAAACTTGTTTGTGTCAAATTTCGTCGCTTACTGCTATTATTAAGTCACTTAAGCGATAGGGTAATTTTCTAGTGGTGATCTTATATGGTGGTAGGATAAATTATGAGTCGATAGTCACCAAATTTGGTAAAGAGATTTTTGTTCTTGTTTGTGTTGAATGTCGTCATAATACAGCTATTATTAAGACAGTTATGAGCGTTAAAATCAAATTTGGAAGATAGATATTGGTTCTTATAAAAGTTGTTTATTTTGAATTTCGTTGAAATATTGCTACTGTTAAGTCAATTATGATCGTTAGTCATTTTCTAAAAAGGACCTTATATTGGGTTTGGTAAAATATGGTTCGATGTCCGCAATACATCACAATATAATTTCTGTATGCATAAAAAAACTGTATCTTGATTGCCGCCAAATTAATATATTACTTTATGCATCATCAATTTTCGTTATTTTTACATTTCCTAATATACTTCGAAAAGCCTTTTAAATGGTAACACTGTCGCCTTACTCTAATAAACTTCTATATTTTAAAAAATGTATTCGAATGACACATAAAAAAGTATTTGTAGTCAAAAATCTATAAGAAAGATTCCTTGCAGAATGTCCTGTAGATAATTAAATCAAAAATTATGTTATTGAAGTGAATTCATAAAGTATTTCAACTAAATTCAAATCGGGGTTTGTTGGTCAAATAGGCCGAAACATGGAAGTCATAAAGCTTCTTTGTTTTCATAAAGATTTTCGAAATTAGAATTTTTCTTTGAAAAAATTCTAAAACTATTAAAATAATCTCTATATTACAAGGATTCGCTAAAAGTGCCATTTTTGTTTTATTTGATGCCAATTTATAACATTTCACAGCTTCGAAGTTAAAAATTTACAATTTTCATGAATTTTAAGGTAATTTTAGAACATAACCTTTTAGAATTTCTTTGATAGGGACGCTGATTTTAATTGTAGGAGTGTAAAATTTAGCAGGAACATGTATTTTGATACGGTGCGTCATAATCAATTAAAAAGTCGATTTTGATTTTTTTGTAACTTAGGGCTTTTTGGATTTCATATGAAAATTTTTAAAGTTTTAATAAACAAAAATTTTGTGGCTCTTTTAAAACATATGTTTTGTAAACTGTAAATTTTGGCTCTTCCGACAAAAGTTTGCCGACCCCTGGACTAGACTATAGACTAGACTATAGACTAGACTATAGACTAGACTATAGACTAGACTATAGACTAGACTATAGACTAGACTATAGACTAGACTATAGACTAGACTATAGACTAGACTAGACTATAGACTAGACTAGACTATAGACTAGACTAGACTATAGACTAGACTAGACTATAGACTAGACTAGACTATAGACTAGACTAGACTAGACTAGACTATAGACTAGACTAGACTAGACTATAGACTAGACTAGACTATAGACTAGACTATAGACTAGACTATAGACTAGACTATAGACTAGACTATAGACTAGACAATAGACTAGACTATAGACTAGACTATAGACTAGACTATAGACTAGACTATAGACTAGACTATAGACTAGACTATAGACTAGACTATAGACTAGACTATAGACTAGACTATAGACTAGACTATAGACTAGACTATAGACTAGACTATAGACTAGACTATAGACTAGACTATAGACTAGACTATAGACTAGACTATAGACTAGACTATAGACTAGACTATAGACTAGACTATAGACTAGACTATAGACTAGACTATAGACTAGACTATAGACTAGACTATAGACTGGACTATAGACTAGACTATAGACTAGACTATAGACTAGACTATAGACTAGACTATAGACTAGACTATAGACTAGACTATAGACTAGACTATAGACTAGACTATAGACTAGACTATAGACTAGACTATAGACTAGACTATAGACTAGACTATAGACTAGACTATAGACTAGACTAGACTAGACTATAGACTAGACTATAGACTAGACTATAGACTAGACTATAGACTAGACTATAGACTAGACTATAGACTAGACTAGACTATAGACTAGACTAGACTATAGACTAGACTAGACTATAGACTAGACTAGACTATAGACTAGACTATAGACTGGACTAGACTAGACTATAGATTAGACTAAAGACTAGACTATAGACTAGACTATAGACTAGACTATAGACTAGACTATAGACTAGACTATAGACTAGACTATAGACTAGACTATAGACTAGACTATAGACTAGACTATAGACTAGACTATAGACTAGACTATAGACTAGACTATAGACTAGACTATAGACTAGACTATAGACTAGACTAGACTATAGACTAGACTATAGACTAGACTATAGACTAGACTATAGACTAGACTATAGACTAGACTATAGACTAGACTATACTAGACTATAGACTAGACTATAGACTAGACTATAGACTAGTCTATAGACTAGACTATAGACTAGACTATAGACTAGACTATAGACTAGACTATAGACTAGACTATAGACTAGACTATAGACTAGACTATAGACTAGACTATAGACTAGACTATAGACTAGACTATAGACTAGACTATAGACTAGACATTCATAACTTACTATGGGCAATTCTTTTTTTTCTTATATAAATACAATTTTTGGTTATTCAACTAAAAATTAAAATTCTTTATTTTTGCGATAATTCCAATTGTTGGAATATTACTATTGCAGGGAGCACAAAAGAGATTAAATTTGAACTAACTGGTGGATGTACCTGTAGTATATTTTGAAAAATATATTCAATTATTTGGTGAATTTATAAGCTTATGATAAAATTGAAATATTAAAGAAATATTTTATTTAAATTTTTCAAAGCATATTTTAAGGCTATTATATAATAAATATAAAACAAATTTGTTTAAAAATTTCATTTATTTCATACTTTTAGTGCTGTTGTTATATAAACTAATAAAGCATACGTACATGTCAAATATATTTTTTTTTTTTCATAAAAATAAAAAAACGATTTTTATATAAAAATGTAAATACTTTTCTTCCAAACTGCAGCATGTTATAAAATTTAATAACATTTCAACAATATTACTTTTATTAGATTTTTTATGTTTTATTTTTTTAAAACTATTTCTATGGTGTTTTTTTTTTGCTTATAACTTAACAAAAACTATTTTAAAAACATATTCAAAATAAATGAAAAAAAGCTTAAATAATACTTGCTGAGTATAAGGGCAAACTATTTGTTAACGGAAAAGCTATTTTTAAATTTTAGTTTGAACAAAATGTGTGCTTTTCGTTTACCCTTAAATCTAAAAATAGCGAATACATGTGTTGTTGCTATTATTTTTTAGCATTTTTTTTTGCCTATTACCCTATATTGTAATCTTTGACGTGAGCCTGTCACATGCTGGAGTAAGCACTTCGGTTGTTGCCGTTGTAAGTGCTTTAGTTGGGGAGTGGGGAAGAAAAACATCAACTGTTTGTGTAGTTTCTTAAAATTGTTTATTGTATTATGTCAGTTGTATCAAATTTACATACTGTTTTTGTTATTATTATTATTTTCTCTAGCGCTCTATTTTTATACTTTGAATTATTATTACAATATTATTACAAAATATAAATTCTGCCAAAGTTGGAGTAGAAAATCTATATAATGAATATATTTATATATTTATAAGTACATTGCTGAAGAGAATAAATAAGATTTTAAAGTAGAAAGAATTTGGAATGTTAGAAAACATTTTAAATTTAACCGTTAGGGTACATCCGCCTCCGATATCTGGCACATTGATATTGGAGGAAACTTCAGAGTTATCTGGAATTAGAATTAGACCAGATAATCTAAACGTCTTTATTAGG
>NW_023997537.1:0-20766 GCF_015586225.1 Lucilia sericata
GTTAAATTAGATAAAATTTAAGATAATTTTTTAGATAAAAAGATAATTTTTTGTTGTTTTAAGATAAAATTAGTTTTAGTTTATCGTTTATATTAAACCAAATTAGTTTTAGAGGCTTTTTGAAGATAAAATTAGTTTAAATTTAGCGTTTAAGTAAGTTTAAGTAGGTTTTGGTGGTTAAATTAGATTAGATTTTTAAGTTTAAGTAGGTTTTGGTGGTTAAATTAGATTAGATTTTTAAGTTTAAGTAGGTTTTAAGTAAGATAATTAGTTGTAGTTTAGTTTAAGTTTGATTCTTGTAGGATTTAAGAAAGACGCTGAGGATTTATCGATGTTTGTTTCACAAAACTTCAAAGTTGAGATGATTATTCCGAATGATTCTTGTTCGATTTGAAATGATATTCAGGTTTGGTGAAATTAGGCTTGTAGAATTTAACAGACAATAGATAGTAAAAAGATTGTTCAAAGTTGAATGAAATAATGATAAATTCCTTTCCAAAACCTATACAGAAAATTTATTAATTATGGTCACTAAATTTAAACCATGTTATTTACCTTTATTTCCTTCACGAAACCGCTTATTTCTGAAGATTATTAATCAATATTTTAATAAACGGATATTCTTTAAAATTATTTTATTTCCGTTTTGGGAGAATCAAATTTTTCTTTTGAAATAACAAAAATTGAAGTATAAATTTTTCAATACATACAAAAGTTTGTATAAAATTGTTATTGGAAAATTTTAAAGTATTTGAAACCCAATAAACAATTTGAAAACACATAGCCCTCACAAACTGAACTAGAACTGAACTAGAACTAACTAGAACTGAACTAGAACTGAACTAGAACTGAACTAGAACTGAACTAGAACTGAACTAGAACTGAACTAGAACTGAACTAGAACTGAACTAGAACTGAACTAGAACTGAACTAGAACTGAACTAGAACTGAACTAGAACTGAACTAGAACTGAACTAGAACTGAACTAGAACTGAACTAGAACTGAACTAGAATAGAACTGAACTAGAACTGAACTAGAACTGAACTAGAACTGAACTAGAACTGAACTAGAACTGAACTAGAACTGAACTAGAACTGAATAAGAACTGAATTAGAACTGAACTAGAACTGAACTAGAACTGAACTAGAACTGAACTAGAACTGAACTAGAACTGAACTAGAACTGAACTAAAACTGAACTAGAACTGTACTAGAACTGAACTAGAACTTAAATTGAACTGAAAAAAGGATATATGTCCAAATTTGTTCCTCCTTAATATACAGCTAAATGTTGTTAGTTAATGGAAACTAGACACAAAACTCCAAATTGTAGTGATAAAATTAAGACAATATTAAATGTTTAACATTTCCTATAAATTCTCTTCAACATGAAATTAGAATTGTTTGTTAAAAAGAAATTCAAAACTTTCTCAAAAAAGTTTTAATTATTAAGAAATTATCCAAAATTCTCAAATACAAAAGCAAGTGTCAGTTATTAACACATGCACTCTTCTATAAATCTTTCAAAATAGACATTGATTTATTTCCAAAGACTCTACTCTCTCTCTTATAGAAAACCCTGAAAAGTTTTAAATTACCAAAAATGAAATTTCACAGAAATTACAAAACCATTCAAAGCTTTTAAATAAAAATTCACATAAACATTTATTTAAACTAATCTACACAAATCTATTTAATTCTTGTTTTTTTATTTTATAAAGCAAATTTGTAAAGAACAAGACAAAACTTAAATGGAAAACTAAGTAAATTGTGTGTTTGTGTGTGTGTGTGTGTGTGTAATAAGTGAGCAGCAAGCAATGTTTTTCCACTTAAGCTACACTCCAAAGAACCCAAAGATTTAGTTTCATTCTCTAACACTTACAATTGCTAGTGTGTAAGTATGTGTGACAATGCATGAGTATCTAATGTAAGTATCTATGTGTTTTTAGATTAAATTAAATTTTTCACTTAATCCCGCTTATTTGTCATAACAATACACTTAACGCGGTTTCAATTTCAACACCCACAGCTTAAGTTTGTATGTCTGTCCATCCGTCTGTCTGTCTGTTTTGTTTATTTTTGTAAGATGTTGATAAAGCTTTACAGATAGATACTCAATCTTATAGATACATAGTTGCATACATACGAATGAATATTAATATTCATGTTTTTTTATTTTTTGTTTTCTTTGCTGTAAGTGTATGATTATGTGTGATTTGTTTGTTTTGTAATTTGTATGTAAAAGAAGATTATTATCATTCTATGAAATTAGATTTTGTGGCTTAAGAAAAGAAATCTGATCAATCTTTGCCTCCCCACACACACACATACACACACAATCAATTTTCTATACAAACAAAAAGCAAAGAAAAGTGTTAAGTTAAACATTTCCCTGTCAATACAGAAAACTCTTCTATAGTAAGTACTACAACAAAGTTTGCAATCAGGATTATTCTCTAATATTTCATGCTGCCACAGCCATCATCTGTCCGTCCATCCGCCCGTCAGTCTGTCCCCTACTTCTGTTGAGTTTACCATGTGTGTAAATATATTTACCAAGTAATTTAATATTTTATGCTGATGATGATGATGAATAGTAAAGATGCTGAAATAATGTAAACAATTTTTTTCCATTTTTTTAAATTATACAAGTATAATAATTTAAAATCATATTTGTTTACATTTATAATTTCAATACTTGTACAATATTTGTAGCAAAAGTTTTCGAAATGTGTATTTACATTGTCATTGTCATGTCATATTGAAAATAAACTACAAAATTTTGTAATAACTGAATACAAATTTGAAAATTACACATAGAATAATGAAAATGTATTACATATTTATGATGGTGTATCAGTAAACACAGAGAAACATATGCAACCCAGCAAACACTTAAACATAAAATTGAAAAAAATTATAATTTTTTCCAGCAAGAAAATTTAGGCAAACTTAATGGCCAAAAGTTTCTTATTAATTTAAAATTATGTTCCCTGTAGTATGTTTGCTGGGTTATTAAACTACATAAGTATTAATAGCTCATGCTGTACTTATTTGTTTAGTAAGTGAGAATATTTGTAATTGAATATTTTTATTATAAATTTAAATACTTGTGACTGTCAGTTAGTTGTGTTTGTTATTATTTGAAAAGCAGACAAGTAATGAAACTTTTTTTGTTTGATTTGAAAAGGAATGAATGAAGACTAAAGATGAAAACACTAGTAGATTAAATTACATAAAAAACAAAATTGAGGAAATTGAAATCTAGACGACAAATGTCAATCAATTCTTCTGTTAATGATCCCATATTGTGGGTTTAAAAGTAGCAACAAGATACTTAGGAATGAGTTCAATGTTGGGGATAGAAATTTCATAAGTTAAAAACTAACTAACTAACTAACTAACTACTACTAACTAACTAACTAACTAACTAACTAACTAACTAACTAACTAACGAACTAACTAACTAACTAACTAACTAACTAACTAACTAACTAACTACTAACTAACTAACTAACTAACTAACTAACTACAACTACTAACTAAACTAACTAACTAACTAACTACTACTAACTAACTAACTAACTAACTAACTAACTAACTAACTAACTACTACTAACTAACTAACTAACTAACTAACTAACTAACTAACTACTACTACTAACTAACTAACTAACTACTAACTAACTAACTAACTAACTACTAACTAACTAACTAACTAACTAACTAACTAACTAACTAACTAACTAACTAACTAACTAACTAACTAACTAACTAACTAACTACTAACTAACTAACTAACTAACTAACTAACTAACTAACTAACTAACTAACTAACTAACTACTAACTAACTAACTACTAACTAACTAACTAACTAACTAACTACTAACTAACTACTACTAACTAACTAACTAACTACTAACTACTAACTAACTAACTAACTAACTAACTAACTAACTAACTACTAACTAACTAACTAACTAACTACTAACTAACTAACTAACTAACTAACTAACTAACTAACTAACTAACTAACTAACTACTACTACTAACTAACTAACTAACTAACTAACTACTAACTAACTAACTACTAACTAAAACTAACTAAAAAACTAAACTAACTAACTAACTAACTAACTAACTAACTAACACTAACTAACTAACTACTACTACTAATTAACTAACTAACTAACTAACTAAACTAACTAACTACTAACTAACTAACTAACTAACTAACTAACTACTAACTAACTAACTAACTAACTAACTAACTAACTACTAACTAACTAACTAACTAACTAACTAACTAACTAACTAACTAACTAACTACTAACTAACTAACTACTAACTAACTACTAACTAACTAACTAACTAACTACTAACTAACTAACTAACTAACTAACTAACTAACTAACTAACTAACTAACTAACTAACTAACTACTAACTAACTAACTAACTAACTAACTAACTAAAACTAACTACTAACTAACTAACTAACTAACTAACTAACTAAACTAACTAACTAACTAACTAACTAACTAACTAACTAACTAACTAACTAACTAACTAACTAACTAACTAACTAACTAACTAACTAACTAACTAACTAACTAACTAACTAACTAACTTACTAACTAACTAACTAACCAACTAACTAAATAACTAACTAACTAACATTAGTCTAGTATTTAGTCTAGTCTTTAGTCTAGTCTTTAGTCTAGTCTATAGTCTAGTCTATAGTCTAGTCTATAGTCTAGTCTATAGTCTAGTCTATAGTCTAGTCTATAGTCTAGTCTATAGTCTAGTCTATAGTCTAGTCTTTAGTCCGGTCTTTAGTCTAGTCTTTAGTCTAGTCTATAGCCTAGTCTATAGTCTAGTCTATAGTCTAGTCTATAGTCTAGTCTATAGTCTAGTCTTTAGTCTAGTCTTTAGTCTAGTCTTTAGTCTAGTCTTTAGTCTAGTCTTTAGTCTAGTCTATAGTCTAATCTATAGTCTAATCTATACTCTAGTCTTTAGTTTAGTCTATAGTCTAATCTATACTCTAGTTTATAGTCTAGTCTATAGTCTAGTCTTTAGTCTAGTATTTAGTCTAGTCTTTAGTCTAGGCTTTAGTCTATTCTTAAGTCTAGTCTATAGTATAGTCTAGTCTATAGTCTAGTCTTTAGTCTAGTCTTTAGTCTAGTCTTTAGTCTAGTCTATAGTCTAATCTTTAGCCTACCCTTTAGTCTAGTCTATAGTCTAATCTATACTCTAGTCTATAGTCTAATCTATAGTCTAGTCTATAGTCTAGTCTTTAGTCTAGTTTTTAGAATAGTCTTTCGTCTAGTCTTTAGTCTAGCCTTTAGTTTAGTCTTTAGTCTAGTCTTTAGTCTAGTCTTTAGTCTAGTCTTTAGTTTAGTCTTTGGTCTTGTCTTTAGTCTAGTCTATAGTCTAGTCTAAAGTCTAGTCTATAGTCTAGTTTATAGTCCAGTCTAGTCTATAGTCTAGTCTATAGTCTAGTCTATTGTCTAGTCTATAGTCTAGTCTATAGTCTAGTCTATAGTCAAGTCAATAGTCTAGTCTATAGTCTAGTCTATAGTCAAGTCAATAGTCTAGTCTATAGTCTAGTCTATAGTCTAGTCTATAGTCTAGTCTATAGTCTAGTCTATAGTCTAGTCTATAGTCCAATCTATAGTCTAGTCTATAGTCTAATCTATAGTTTAGTCTATAGTCAAGTCTATAGTTTAGTCTATAGTCTAGTATATACCCTAGTTTAATACAAGATTTTTTTAGAAATTTAAACTATTATTTTGCAATTAAACATTTACAAAATGTCTGTCTTCCTAACTACAATTTAATATTATGCTTTGCAAAAGTTTCTTCAACAAAACTCAAATTTGATTCCTTAATCTGCTTTAAATCTTGTCTTTTCATTTCCTTTAGTTCATATCAAAACTCTACTCCATTTCACTGCAGCAATAGCAAATTGCAAAAGAAAAACTCTTTTTAAACTCCAGTGATGGATAGAATGTCATCTATATCGTTAGTTTTATCATTTCTCCATGATTCTTTAACTGCCCTTTTTTTTGCAACTTTACTAGATGGAATAATTAATTTGTAGTTTTCTTCATTTTATAAATGCCACACAGCAGTATAATAAAAATAACTATAGACGAGAAAATCACAGTTGAGCTAACTGCGGAAGCCCTTTTTTAGAGATGACAGGGAGGCAGACATTTAGTAGCAAGAAGTGGTGTAATGGAATTTGCCAACTAACAACTTCCAACACATTGGTAGTATTCGCATGTTACCAGTATATAAAGGGTGTTCTTTTGACAATTTAAATCAGATGTAGACGAATAGTTCACCAAAAGCTGAACGTAAATCACTTGAGAAACACCTCTTAAACATTTACCCTTTATGTAGAAATAATGTTGTATCTACCCGTAGCAGAGAACAAACATTTAACATTCAACGTTGAATGTACAACATCATGGTAATTGTATCTCTATCTAAATGTTTGTTGCTGTAGAATAGAGAAAAAATCAAGCAACCAACAACAACAAATGTAATTACTTTTTAATTTGTTCAACATTTTTTTATATTTTTTTTTATTTCATAGTGTCAAGCAAAGTGGTGGCAGTGATAAGATTTCTTTTTTTTCTCTACTCATTGTTGAAGTTTCCAAGTGGAAGCCAAATGTTCTATATGATGATATGTACATGTGTAAGTATTAATTACAGTGATGGGCAACACACCCACAAACACCAATTAAAAAAAATTTCAAGAGATGTGCTGAAATGCAGCAGATATGAATAGTTTGCGGATGCTTGGAAGAAATTACTATATATAACTGAAATAGTCGCTCACCTCAAACAAGATTCTGTTCCATATGCACTTGTACACAGAATTTAAAAGAGCGCCCCTAGCTGATTTACAATAATGTCTAAAACGATGATGCTGTTGATAGCAAGCAGCAACTGTATATGATTGACAGTGACGGGGGTGTAAAAGGGGAATAGTGGAGTAGATAGTGGAATTGTCATCGATTTTGTAGGGGAAACTGATACATGATGTTTAGCTGTCAATAGCGTATATTTACCACAACTCATACTTATGGGACAGAGTTACAAAAGAATTAATTCTTAAATTTATTGCAACAGTTTTCAACAAGGTCTAGTCTATATTATAGACTAGTCAATAGTTCAGTCTACAGGCTAGTCTAGTCTATAGTCTAGTCTATAGTCTAGTCTATAGTCTAGTCTATAGTCTAGTCTATAGTCTAGTCTATAGCCTAGTCTAGTCTAGTCTAGTCTAGTCTATAGTCTAGTCTATAGTCTAGTCTATAGTCTAGTCTATAGTCTAGTCTATAGTCTAGTCTATAGTCTAGTCTATAGTCTAGTCTGTAGTCTAGTCTATAGTCTAGTCTATAGTCTAGTCTATAGTCTAGTCTATAGTCTAGTCTATAGTCTAGTCTATAGTCTAGTCTATAGTCTAGTCTATAGTCTAGTCTATAGTCTAGTCTATAGTCTAGTCTATAGTATAGTCTATAGTCTAGTCTATAGTCTAGTCTATAGTCTAGTCTATAGTCCTAGTCTATAGTCTAGTCTATAGTCTAGTCTATAGTCTAGTCTATAGTCTAGTCTATAGTCTAGTCTATAGTCTAGTCTATAGTCTAGTCTATAGTCTAGTCTATAGTCTAGTCTATAGTCCTAGTCTATAGTCTAGTCTATAGTCTAGTCTATAGTCTAGTCTATAGTCCTAGTCTATAGTCTAGTCTATAGTCTAGTCTATAGTCTAGTCTATCTAGTCTATATCGAGTCTATAGTCTAGTCTATAGTCTAGTCTATAGTCTAGTCTATAGTCTAGTCTATAGTCTAGTCTATAGTCTAGTCTATAGTCTAGTCTATAGTCTAGTCTATAGTCTAGTCTATAGTCTAGTCTATAGTCCAGTCTATAGTCCAGTTTCCAGTCCTGGAAACTTTTCTGTGAACAGGTAGATAGCGTAAATGAGGTATCGAAGATAAAAAAATTCCTATCCAAAAACTCATGTCCAACCGGAATTCTATGATCGATGACACGGGCAGGAGGCTTGAGGATATGGAGGAGACAATGAAACTCCTAATGGATTCTCATTTCCCACCCGGTATATCGAATAACATAGATGAACCGATATTGGAGGAAGGGGAGGGTAACACGGAAATAGTTATTACAACTGACATGGTTAAAGGGGCAATCAAGAGCTTTGCTCCCTATAAAGCTGCAGGGCCGGATGGAATTTTCCCGGCACTTTTGCAGATGGAGGCGGGACTGGTTTCCGTACATCTGTCACAGATATTCACTGCATGCTTAAAATTGGCATATACCCCAGTTAAATGGCAGGATGCAAGGGTAATATTTATACCCAAACCAGGGAAACCTAGCTATGCGACACCTAAGTCCTATCGACCGATAAGTCTTACGTCCTTCCTACTTAAAACCTTGGAACGGATAGTCGATAGCATGGTTAAAAGCAGCATACCATACAATGACCTTAAATATAAGCAGCATGCTTATGTAAAGGGACGATCGGTGGAGACCGCTTTAAATGAAGTTGTCCACTACATAAGTGAATCTTTCGATAGCAAACTGTATACACTGGCAGTATGCATTGACATCGAAGGCGCTTTCAATAACGTGCACACTGATACCCTTATCCAATCCCTAGACCAGTTTTATGTTGACCGGGTGCTCCGTAACTGGATCAACTACATGCTAAGGAACAGATGGATAAGCTGCGAGATGTACGATATAACTATCAGGAAAAAGGTATTTCGCGGTATACCACAGGGTGGCATTTTGTCACCTTTACTCTGGGTCACCACGATTAATAGCCTCCTAAGGACCCTAACCGAGAAAGGACTTAGACCTGTCTGCTATGCAGACGATGTCGTAATACTTTTAAAGGGAAAGGATCCAAATTACTTGTGTAGAAGAGCTGAGGAGGCTCTGAATACGGCCTTGAGCTGGGCTCAACCGAGAGGCCTCAATGTTAACCCGGCGAAGACGGAAATCTGTCTTTTCACAAGAAAGACAAAAATTTCTACATATACTGAACCTTGCTTCTTGGGCAAGAAGATACCGGTGACAGACAAAGTTAAGTACTTAGGTGTAATACTTGACCGGAAATTAAAATGGAGACACCACATAGAGGATAGGATCAACAAGGCACATCGGTGCTGGGCGATATGTAGGAGAACCATAGGCATGAAATGGGGTCTTAGTCCTACTATGACAAATTGGCTTTATAAAAGTGTAATTAGACCAATTCTAGCTTATGCTTCAATAATCTGGTGGACTGCTTTGGACAAAAAGTGTAATATCAAACTACTACAGGGAGTTCAGCGTACATGCTGCTTGGGTATAAGTGGTGCCATGTGTACTACTTCAACCAAGGCTCTGGAAACGTTGCTAGATATTCCACCCATTGAAACATATATAAGATATGAGGCGGCGCTTACAGCCGAACGGCTCTTTACTTTAGGCGAACTGGCCAAAAACGGTTATAGGACACGTCATCAATGTATACTGGACACATTGGAAGGTTATACACATTCATCGGACGTGCCTGATCGCATACCAGACACTGAATATGTCGGAAACTTTGAAACGCTAATCCCAGATAGAATGTCTTGGTCAAGCGGAACATTAGAGCAAATACCAGTAGGAATCCGTTGCTACACGGATGGCTCTAAATTAGGGGACAAAGTGGGTCTGGGGTTCTATATTGAAGACCCAGAAACAGAAATATACCACCGTTTACCTAATCATAACACAAGCTTCCAGGCAGAAGTACGAGCAATAACGGAATGTGTAAATTGGATTAGAATAAATATGGCGCCCACAGGGCTTAATATATTTACCGACAGCCAGAAGGCAATTTGTGCGATATCAGGTGATAGAATTAAATCTAAGACCGTATTGGATTGTAAGAAAGCTTTAACTGAATACTCTCCCAGAGGTAAGGTTCACATCATATGGGTACCAGGCCACTCGGGAGTAGCCGGCAACGAAAGGGCGAATGTAATAGCTTTAAAGGGAAGGGAGCTCGATGTAGTTAACCTGACAAACGCAAAACCATTCGACGCAACAAAAGCTGAATTAAAAATATGGATGAGAGAATCCCATAAGGCCTCTTGGAATAATGAAACGGTGGGTAGAACCACAAAGATTCTATGGGGTGACCCTGATGAGAGCAAGACGAGAAATCTTCTCAAAATGAGCAAGTCTGAGGTTAGTATGATGGTACGTATTCTCAGTGGACACACAGGATTACGAGCACATCTATACAAAATTGGACGTGCGAATTCAGACGAATGTAGAGCATGTGGAGAGGACAGTGAAACTCTGGAGCACTTTCTTTGCCATTGTCAGGCATTCGTCGAAGTTAGATCCAAGTATCTTGGAAGTGATGTTATTCCAGAAATAACATTCTTAACCAACACCGATTGGAAGATTCTTAGGAATTACGTCCAGGAAACTGAGTTTCTGAACATGGAAAAATAATACATTCAGTGAACAATTTTTTTTTTTTTTTTTTTTTTTTTTTTTTTCTTGAATTGGAGCGCACAACAGGCCCGATAGTGGCCTAGGTGTATTTCTTCGGATTTGATGTAGTATACATCCTCCTATCAACCTACCTACCTACCTACCTACCAGTCTATAGTCTAGTCTATAGTCTAGTCTATAGCCTAGTCTATAGTCTAGTCTATAGTCTAGTCTATAGCCTAGTCTATAGTCTAGTCTATAGTCTAGTCTATAGTCTAGTCTATAGTCTAGTCTATAGTCTAGTCTATAGTCTAGTCTATAGTCTAGTCTATAGTCTAGTCTATAGTCTAGTCTATAGTCTAGTCTAGTCTATAGTCTAGTCTATAGTCTAGTCTATAGTCTAGTCTATAGTCTAGTCTATAGTCTAGTCTATAGTCTAGTCTATAGTCTAGTCTATAGTCAGTCTATAGTCTATAGTCTAGTCTATAGTCTAGTCTATAGTCTAGTCTATAGTCTAGTCTATAGTCTAGTCTATAGTCTAGTAGTCTATAGTCTAGTCTATAGTCTAGTCTATAGTCTAGTCTATAGTCTAGTCTATAGTCTAGTCTATAGTCTAGTCTATAGTCTAGTCTATAGTCTAGTCTATAGTCTAGTCTATAGTCTAGTCTATAGTCTAGTCTATAGTCTAGTCTATAGTCTAGTCTATAGTCTAGTCTATAGTCTAGTCTATAGTCTAGTCTATAGTCTAGTCTATAGTCTAGTCTATAGTCTAGTCTATAGTCTAGTCTATAGTCTAGTCTATAGTCTAGTCTATAGTCTAGTCTATAGTCTAGTCTATAGTCTAGTCTATAGTCTAGTCTATAGTCTAGTCTATAGTCTAGTCTATAGTCTAGTCTATAGTCTAGTCTATAGTCTAGTCTATAGTCTAGTCTATAGTCTAGTCTATAGTCTAGTCTATAGTCTAGTCTATAGTCTAGTCTATAGTCTAGTCTATAGTCTAGTCTATAGTCTAGTCTATAGTCTAGTCTATAGCTAGTCTATAGCCTAGTCTATAGTCCTAGTCTATAGTCTAGTCTATAGTCTAGTCTATAGTCTAGTCCTGGTAATCTAGTAATCTGGTCCTAGTAAGGAGTTAAAATCGGAATTCATAATTTTGTCTTAAATAAAATACATTCTTTCACATAAGATCCAACTTTTTCTTCGTAATATATCATTTAACGGGAATATTACAACTTCAGTAAAAAGTTCAGTGTATTGTACTCCCTCTTTCATTGTTTTCTAAGGAATCAAGAATAACAACAAAATACATCAAGATCATGATTTTGTTATTGTTGTTGCTGTTGCTGGTTTTGTACACAATGATGGATTGAATGAATGTTTTACCCGATAGTTTTAAAAATATAAAAACACAGCTATCAATTTCTTGAAAAACTGGTTGTTAAGAAAAAGTGGTATATCCAAGTCGAGGAATTAAGGAATTGTGAGGAAACTGTAGAAAGACCATTTAATATAATATTCAAACCGAGATTATATATATCAATCCACATCTGCATTACCTTTCACCAGTACAATAGCTTCTTCAATAAAATTCATTATTGTACCATCAGTATTGTTAAAAGGAGCGGAATTTGTCTGAATTTAAATAGATATTAAAGTTATTCCCAAGACCTACAGGGTTCTGGCTACTTATGCTCTTCTTATACATACATATGTGGTTGGGTAATTGCATGCTCTGTGAGGCGTAACGTATGTACATATGTACAAGTACCAGGAGTGCATTTTATACCACATACTATAGGCAGGTTTCCCGTTATTTACATTCAACAATAAAGAATTAAAACTTCTCAAGAATGAAGAAGAAGATGATGGCAAAAATTTAGAACCACTATACTTATATTAAATACCGCAACATACATAACTATATGTTTGTATATGTATATACTTTCCCCTCAAAGAACAAAAAAATAATGCATTACAATAAAATACTGCAATAAATGCATTAAATTCATGTAAATTGTATAATTATTTAGAATGTTTTTTATGTGAATAAATGCAACAAAGTAGGCATGTGTTTTAAACAATTGGTATATAGAAATTATATAAATTTTATTGTATTTTTACAGTGTGCAAAATATGTATTAGTACAAATCATTATTATGATACATAAAAGCATAAATATTATAACATATTTTTATTTCTTTAAAAAAATACTTATTTTTTTCATTTTATTAATTCAACTGGCGATTTTACTACTACAAGGTATTGCAGAGGTGACGTATCCGTTTAAAAAACTGCTAGGTGTTGCTGATGGTCGTTGTATTGTGTTATTGTTATTTAATTGTAAATTTTTATACAATGTTATAGTGTTTCACTTCAAACATGTTCGTTCGTTTCCACGGAACAAATTATGTTTTTAAGCCAAGTGCATTTGGTAATGTTATAATGTGTGTGTGAAGCACAAATAAACAGACGAGTAATATAACAAAATGGAAATAAAAAGCGTCAGACAAATGGAAAAAAAGATATCACTTTTAAACTAAAACACTTCCCTAAGGTATTTAAACATTTTCACAATACATAAACATGTTTATATACATCATATTTTCTGCCCAGCAGTTTTGAAGACGGTCTCCCAAATAGGTATATATAGATTAATATCTAATTTCTTATATAGCCTATAATTCATATCTGTATTCCTTTCTTTGGTCTATTCTATAACTTAGACCAGTTTAGTTCTAGTTCAGTTATAGTTAAGTTCTAGTTCAGTTCTAGTTCAGTTCTAGTTCAGTTCTAGTTCAGTTCTAGTTAAGTTCTAGTTCAGTTCTAGTTCAGTTCTAGTTCAGTTCTAGTTCAGTTCTAGTTCAGTTCTAGGTCAGTTCTAGTTCAGTTCTAGTTCAGTTCTAGTTCAGTTCTATTTCAGTTCTAGTTCAGTTCTAGTTCAGTTCTAGTTCAGTTCTAGTTCAGTTCTAGTTCAGTTCTAGTTCAGTTCTAGTTCAGTTCTAGTTCAGTTCTAGTTCAGTTCTAGTTCAGTTCTAGTTCAGTTCTAGTTCAGTTCTAGTTCAGTTCTAGTTCAGTTCTAGTTCAGTACTAGTTTCAGTTCTAGTTCAGTTCTAGTTCAGTTCTAGTTCAGTTCTAGTTCAGTTCTAGTTCAGTTCTAGTTCAGTTCTAGTTCAGTTTCTAGTTCAGTTCTAGTTCAGTTCTAGTTCAGTTCTAGTTCAGTTCTAGTTCAGTTCTAGTTCAGTTCTAGTTCAGTTCTAGTTCAGTTCTAGTTCAGTTCTAGTTCAGTTCTAGTTCAGTTCTAGTTCAGTTCTAGTTCAGTTCTAGTTCAGTTCTAGTTCAGTTCTAGTTCAGTTTCTAGTTCAGTTCTAGTTCAGTTAGTTCAGTTCTAGTTCAGTTCTAGTTCAGTTCTAGTTCAGTTCTAGTTCAGTTCTAGTTCAGTTCTAGTTCAGTTCTAGTTCAGTTCTAGTTCAGTTCTAGTTCAGTTCTAGTTCAGTTCTAGTTCAGTTCTAGTTCAGTTCTAGTTCAGTTCTAGTTCAGTTCTAGTTCAGTTCTAGTTCAGTTCTAGTTCAGTTCTAGTTCAGTTCTAGTTCAGTTCTAGTTCAGTTCTAGTTCAGTTCTAGTTCAGTTCTAGTTCAGTTCTAGTTCAGTTCTAGTTCAGTTCTAGTTCAGTTCTAGTTCAGTTCTAGTTCAGTTCTAGTTCAGTTCTAGTTCAGTTCTAGTTCAGTTCTAGTTCAGTTCTAGTTCAGTTCTAGTTCAGTTCTAGTTCAGTTCTAGTTCAGTTCTAGTTCAGTTCTAGTTCAGTTTAGTTCAATTCTAGTTCAGTTTAGTTCAGTTCTAGTTCAGTTCTAGTTCAGTTCTAGTTCAGTTCTAGTTCAGTTCTAGTTCAGTTCTAGTTCAGTTCTAGTTCAGTTCTAGTTCAGTTCTAGTTCAGTTCTAGTTCAGTTCTAGTTCAGTTCTAGTTCAGTTCTAGTTCAGTTCTAGTTCAGTTCTAGTTCAGTTCTAGTTCAGTTCTAGTTCAGTTCTAGTTCAGTTCTAGTTCAGTTCTAGTTCAGTTCTAGTTCAGTTCTAGTTCAGTTCTAGTTCAGTTCTAGTTCAGTTCTAGTTCAGTTCTAGTTCAGTTCTAGTTCAGTTCTAGTTCAGTTCTAGTTCAGTTCTAGTTCAGTTCTAGTTCAGTTCTAGTTCAGTTCTAGTTCAGTGCTAGTTCAGTTCTAGTTCAGTTCTAGTTCAGTTCTAGTTCAGTTCTAGTTCAGTTCTAGTTCAGTTCTAGTTCAGTTCTAGTTCAGTTCTAGTTCAGTTCTAGTTCAGTTGTAGTTCAGTTCTATTTCAGTTCTATTTCAGTTCTATTTCAGTTCTAGTTCAGTTCTAGTTCAGTTCTACTTCAGTTCTAGTTCAGTTTTACTTCAGTTCTAGTTCAGTTCTAGTTCAGTTTTAGTTCAGTTCTAATTCAGTTCTAGTTCAGTTCTATTTCAGTTCTAGTTCAGTTCTATTTCAGTTCTAGTTCAGTTCTAGTTCAGTTTTAGTTCAGTTGTAGTTCAGTTGTAGTTCAGTTCTAGTTCAGTTCCTATATATAGTCTAGTCTATACGAATAGTCTGTAGTCTAGTCTATAATCCAGTCTCTTGTCTTGTCAATAATATTATCTATAGTATAGTACATAGTCTAGCCTATAGTTTAGTCGAAATTCTAATCTCTGATCTAGTCTATAGTAAAATTAATAGTTTTGCCTCTAATTTTGCTAAACCTACATATAGAGTAGTTTATAAACTATGTATTTTAGTGTTGTGCCACCATCAGAACTGACCGGGTAATCAGTAACTAAGCATGCATGCGTATGTTTTTCTCTTAATGCCCGATGCATTTAATGAGTTTTTGATCTAAATTTTCTCATTATAATCATTTATGTATTTTATTTCATTTTCTATTTTATTTTCTACATTAAATACCAGGGGTATTTAATGATGTTCCGTTTTTTCCACTTTTGTTTTGTTCTCTTTTTTACATTAAGCAGAGGAAATGAATGGAAAACGTTTTGATTTGTGCTTTATCGCCATCAGGTATAAAATGAAATTAACATCAGAAAACCTTATATTGAACATAATTTGAAAAAAAAAAAAAACAAAAATGCAATGAGGTAAATATCAAAGTAAATTTTTCTTTTAAGAACTAAAGAACGTTCTTTAAATAGAAAGTGGTTAAAGGTCAAATGTAAAGTTCTAATGCATATGAAATGAAAAGCCAAAATCATAATTGCTGAGGGCAGCAAATAATTATAATGTGGAATAAGCTGATTTTTTAATGAAAGAATTTTTTAAAAAATAATATATAGAAATCACAACTAAACAAATAATCATTATTAGTTACCTTTCAGAATTTTTTAAAATCTACGCACAAATAGGGGAGTACATACCTGCAAAGATAAAAATAGAAATATTTACAAAAATATATCAGAAATTAGAATTGTTAGGACAATTTGATTTAAAAATATTTTATTGTTTATTATCTTAAAAATATCTATAGTTTCAAAATTATAACCACATTTTCAATAAACGCCCTTTTCATTTTATTTACTCCCCCAGATTACGTTTAGATTTTGTGACATGGAAAATTGGGTACTTAGGTACTTTATCAATACTTTTTAAATCGCAAAATATTTGGTACCTTTTTCAAAAACTTTTGCTAAGTAGCACAAAAGTCTAGTCTATAGTCGGTCTATAGTCTAGTCTATAGTATAGTCTATAGTCTAGTCTATAGTCTAGACTATAGTCTAGTCTATAGTCTGACTATAGTCTAGTCTATAGTCTAGTCTATAGTCTAGTCTATAGTCTAGTCTATAGTCTAGTCTATAGCTAGTCTATAGTCTAGTCTATAGTCTAGGTCTATAGTCTAGTCTATAGTCTAGTCTATAGTCCTAGTCTATAGTCTAGTCTATAGGTCTTAGGCTATAGTCTAGGTCTATAGTCTAGTCTATAGTCTAGTCTATAGTCTAGTCTATAGTCTAGTCTATAGTCTAGTCTATAGTCTAGTCTATAGCCTAGTCTATAGCCTAGTCTATAGTCTAGTCTATGTCTAGTCTAGTCTAGTCCTATAGTCTAGTCTATAGTCTAGTCTATAGTCTAGTCTATAGTCTAGTCTATAGTCTAGTGTAGTCTAGTCTATAGTCTAGTCTATTGTCTAGTCTATAGTCTAGTCTATAGTCTAGTCTATAGTCTAGTCTATAGTCTAGTCTATAGTCCTAGTCTATAGTCTAGTCTATAGTCTAGTCTATAGTCTAGTCTATAGTCTAGTCTATAGTCGAGTCTATAGTCTAGTCTATAGTCTAGTCTATAGTCTAGTCTATAGTCTAGTCTATAGTCTAGTCTTTAGTCTAGGTCTTTAGTCTAGTCTATAGTCTAGTCTATAGTCTAGTCTATAGTCTAGTCTATAGTCTAGTCTATAGTCTAGTCTATAGTCTAGTCTATAGTCTAGTCTATAGTCTAGTCTATAGTCTAGTCTATAGTCTAGTCTATAGTCTAGTCTATAGTCTAGTCTATAGTCTAGTCTATAGTCTAGTCTATAGTCTAGTCTATAGTCTAGTCTATAGTCTAGTCTATAGTCTAATCTATAGTCTAGTCTATAGTCTAGTCTATAGTCTAGTCTATAATCTAGTCTATAATCTAGTCTATAGTCTAGCCTATAGTCTAGTCTATAGTCTAGTCTATAGTCTAGTCTATAGTCTAGTCTATAGTCTAGTCTATAGTCTAGTCTATAGTCTAGTCTATAGTCTAGTCAATAGTCTAGTCAATAGTCTAGTCTATAGTCTAGTCTATAGTCTAGTCTATAGTCTGGTTTATAGTCTAGTCTGTAGTTTAGTCTATAGTCTAGTCTACAGTCTAGTCTATAGTCTAGTCTATAGTCTAGTCTATAGTCTAGTCTATAGTCTAGTCTATAGTCTAGTCAATAGTCTAGTCAATAGTCTAGTCTATAGTCTAGTCTATAGTCTAGTCTATAGTCTGGTTTATAGTCTAGTCCTGTGTAGTTATAGTAGTCTATAGTCTAGTCTATAGTCTAGTCTAGTCTAGTCTAGTCTAGTCTATAGTCTAGTCTATAGTCTAGTCTATAGTCTAGTCTATAGTCTAGTCTATAGTCTAGTCTATAGTCTAGTCTATAGTCTAGTCTATAGTCTAGTCTATAGTCTAGTCTATAGTCTAGTCTATAGTCTAGTCTATAGTCTAGTCTATAGTCTAGTCTATAGTCTAGTCTATAGTCTAGTCTATAGTCTAGTCTATAGTCTAGTCTATAGTCTAGTCTATAGTCTAGTCTAGTAGTCTATAGTCTAGTCTATAGTCTAGTCTATAGTCTAGTCTATAGTCTAGTCTATAGTCTAGTCTATAGTCTAGTCTATAGTCTAGTCTAGTCTATAGTCTAGTCTATAGTCTAGTCTATAGTCTAGTCTATAGTCTAGTCTATAGTCTAGTCTATAGTCTAGTCTATAGTCTAGTCTATAGTCTAGTCTATAGTCTAGTCTATAGTCTAGTCTATAGTCTAGTCTATAGTCTAGTCTATAGTCTAGTCTATAGTCTAGTCTATAGTCTAGTCTATAGTCTAGTCTATAGTCTAGTCTATAGTCTAGTCTATAGTCTAGTCTATAGTCTAGTCTATATTCTAGTTAATAGTCTAGTCAATAGTCTAGTCTATAGTCTAGTCTATAGTCTAGTCTATAGTCTAGTCTAGTCTGTAGTTTAGTCTATAGCCTAGTCTATAGTCTAGTCTATAGTCTAGTCTATAGTCTAGTCTATAGTCTAGTCTATAGTCTAGTCTATAGTCTAGTCTATAGTCTAGTCTATAGTCTAGTCTATAGTCTAGTCTATAGTCTAGTCTATAGTCTAGTCTATAGTCTAGTCTATAGTCTAGTCTATAGTCTAGTCTATAGTCTAGTCTATAGTCTAGTCTATAGTCTAGTCTATAGTCTAGTCTATAGTCTAGTCTATAGTCTAGTCTATAGTCTAGTCTATAGTCTAGTCTAGTCTATAGTCTAGTCTAGTCTATAGTCTATAGTCTAGTCTATAGTCTAGTCTATAGTCTAGTCTATAGTCTAGTCTAGTCTATAGTCTAGTCTATAGTCTAGTCTATAGTCTGTTCCATGGTCTAGTCTATAGTTTAGTCTATAGTCTATTCAATAGTCTATTCTATAGTCTAGTCTATAGTGTAGTGTATAGTCTAGTCTATAGTCTAGTCTATAGTCTAGTCTAAAGTCTAGTCTACAGTCTAGTCTTTACTGGAGAACTGGTTTCGTACTTTTTAATCTAAAAAGTACTCCTTTTGGTAGAAGTTGTTACTATTTTAAGATATTCATCCCTTAAATGAACGGATAAATAGTTTCGTAAATTAACCAGGAATATTGAAATAAAATGATTCATTTAAATTTCCTTATTTCATAATTTTCATAAAATTTTTAAGCAGTTTTCTCCCCAAAAGAAAAAACTGAGCAAACAGATTTTAAATTAAACATTAAAACAAGATTATGTAATAAACTTCAATTTATGTAAAATAAAAATGCAAATTTAACAAATTCCTTATTTTACTTTATTTTGTTGTAATAGAATTAAGAAAAGTTTTCCATTTTGGAGTTTATATTTGCAGTCGTTCACATTCTTTTGGTATTTTGTTACTCAAAATAAGTTTTATTTTTAAGGAACGTGTAGAAATGCGTAGATTTTTATCTGTAAATGGTTGTTGCTGTTGCTGGCTGGAACTTTTCTTATTCATTCAGCTGGTTGATTATTTTCTTCCCGTTTTATTTAAGTTTTTTTTTTTAGGTTGGTTTGGTAGGTCCCAGTATAGCAAAGAAATGATTACTTATTATTTTATTTTATATTTATTTTTTTGTTAATTTTTCACGCCATAACGTCTGGCGTGCGCATAATTTAATAAAATTTCAATTTATAATTGTAAAATGTGCAAAAAAAAAAACAGATATGAAAAAAATTGAAGAAATAATCAACAAACCAAGTAAATAAAATAAATAAAAATGCATAAATCTTTAGAGGAGTTTTGCTATATTAAGTAAAAAGAAGAAAAAAACTTTACTAAATTAAAAGAAACGACCAAGAAAAATAAATAATAATCGGATAAAAAAAGGGAAGTAAGACTTTTGAAGAAATATTTATTTTTACAAAATGATACAGCGTAACAATAAAAGAGGAATGTGTGTAGAATTAATAATTTATTTTCTTAATTTATTCTGTTGTAAATGAAGGGCTTGAAAATTTTGACTAACAAGGGAATGAATGATAGAACTGGTTTAAAACTTGTTAAAACGATGGAATTTTGCAACTACAACAATGATCAACAAGAACCTTGACTAAGATAATCGCTAAACTGTAGACCAGGGTTTAGACTAGACTAGACTAGCTAATACACCAGACTAAGACTAGCCTATAGACTAGACTATAGACTAGGATATAGACCAGACTAAACACTAGACTATAGACTAGAATGTAGATTAGATTATAGACTAGAATATAGACTAGACTACAGACTAAACTGCAGACTAGACGATAGACTAGACCGTAGACTGAATTATACCCTAGACTATAGACTAGACTAGAATACAGACTAGACTATATAAGACTAGACCATAGACTAGACTATAGACTAGACTATAGACTAGACTATAGACTAGACTATAGACTAGACTATAGACTAGACTATAGACTAGACTATAGACTAGACTATAGACTAGACTATAGACTAGACTATAGACTAGACTATAGACTAGACTATAGACTAGACTATAGACTAGACTATAGACTAGACTATAGACTAGACTATAGACTAGACTATAGACTATACTATAGACTAGACTATAGACTAGACTATAGACTAGACCCTATACTAAACTATAGACTTGGTTATAGATTAGACTGTATACTAGACTATAGACTAGACTATAGACTAGACTATAGACTAGACTAAGACTATAGACTAGACTATAGACTAGACTATAGACTAGACTATAGACTAGACTATAGACTAGACTATAGACTAGACTATAGACTAGACTATAGACTAGACTATAGACTATAGACTAGACTATAGACTAGACTATAGACTAGACTATAGACTAGACTATAGACTAGACTATAGACTAGACTATAGACTAGACTATAGACTAGACTATAGACTAGACTATAGACTAGACTATAGACTAGACTATAGACTAGACTATAGACTAGACTATAGACTAGACTAGACTAGACTATAGACTAGACTATAGACTAG
>NW_023997538.1:0-20772 GCF_015586225.1 Lucilia sericata
CTATAGACTAGACTATAGACTAGACTATAGACTAGACTATAGACTAGACTATAGACTAGACTATAGACTAGACTATAGACTAGACTATAGACTAGACTATAGACTAGACTATAGACTAGACTATAGACTAGACTATAGACTAGACTATAGACTAGACTATAGACTAGACTATAGACTAGACTATAGACTAGACTATAGACTAGACTATAGACTAGACTATAGACTAGACTATAGACTAGACTATAGACTAGACTATAGACTAGACTATAGACTAGACTATAGACTAGACTATAGACTAGACTATAGACTAGACTATAGACTAGGCTATAGACTAGACTATAGACTAGACTATAGACTAGACTATAGACTAGACTATAGACTAGACTATAGACTAGACTATAGACTAGACTATAGACTAGACTATAGACTAGACTATAGACTAGACTATAGACTAGACTATAGACTAGACTATGACTAGACTATAGACTAGACTATAGACTAGACTATAGACTAGACTATAGACTAGACTATAGACTAGACTATAGACTAGACTATAGACTAGACTATAGACTAGACTATAGACTAGACTATAGACTAGACTAGACTAGACTAGACTAGACTATAGACTAGACTATAGACTAGACTATAGACTAGACTATAGACTAGACTATAGACTAGACTATAGACTAGACTATAGACTAGACTATAGACTAGACTATAGACTAGACTATAGACTAGACTATAGACTAGACTATAGACTAGACTATAGACTAGACTATAGACTAGACTATAGACTAGACTATAGACTAGACTATAGACTAGTCTATAGTCTAGACCTAAAACATATTGCAGGCAGCTACAGATGTCCTGTTTTTAAGAAGGCGCTAAGTGCCAAGTATAAATGAAGCTAATTCAACTCAACATTAATCACTGTGCAGCAGCCCAGGATCTCCTCACACAGACTATCCTCGAATCTCAAATAGATGTTGCCATAATAAGCGAACAATATAAAGATTTAGAGAAAAATATATGGGAGAAAGATTCATCAGGAAGAGCCGCCGTATGGGCCTGTGGTAACAAGGCTATTGAAGAGGGGATGAAACATCAATCTGAAGGATACGCTAGGATTAAAATTTGCGGAATATACGTATATAGCTGCTACATGTCACCAAACTCTAGTCTTCAAGAGTTTGAAAATACAATTGAAAATCTAGTGCTAGATGCAAGCCAGCACAAGCCAACTATCATTGGAGGAGACTTCAACGCCTCAGCTGTAGACTGGGGTTGCCAAAGAACCAATAACAGAGGTCGTGTACTTCTGGAAGCGTTTTCAGCACTAGATGTCGTCCTGTTAAATAAAGGAAATGCACAAACCTTTAGGAGAGCGGGATACGGATCGATTGTTGACATTACCTTCGTCAGTAGCTCGCTAGCTAAGGATGTACAGTGGGAAGTGAGTGAGCACTATACCCACAGTGACCATCAGGCAATACTATTTACAGTAAACAAAGGAAATACTACTAATGTACCTCGAGAAAAAGCCATCTTTCGCGGTTGGGCAAGCGATAAACTTGACTCAGCAGTCTTTGTAGAAATGTTCTCCAACGAAACCATAGAAGAGGGGTCTTCCAACGACATGGCCGAGAGAGTAATTAATTCCCTAAAGACGGCATGCGACGCGTCAATGCCAAGAAGAAGACACTGTAACAGAAGAAAACAAAACTATGGTGGAACGAGGACATAGCAAAGCTAAGAAAAGAATGTTTAAAATGCAGACGTATATACCAAAGGGGAAGATCGCGTCCCTTCTTCGAAAGAAAAAGGGAAGCATATCACCAGGCGAGAATTAACCTACAGAAAGCCATAAATAAGAGTAAATCAGACTCCTTTAAACAACTATGTAACGATGCTGACTCCAATCCCTGGGGCAATGCATATCGCATAGTTATGTCCCGATTGAAGGGGAAAAAATCAGCCCAAGTAACGTGCCCCACATTAATAAAAAAAATAGTAACTACGCTTTTTCCGCAGGGTGAACCATTTGTAGACATGTTACCATGCAGTAATATGTCAGAACCATTGCCAGTAACTGAGGACGAGATCCTAAAATTGTGCTGCAAAATCGGTGACAAAAAAGCACCAGGACTGGATAATATTCCAAACAAAGCACTGAAGATTGCATTAAAAACCACGCCACAGCTGTTTGTCTCATTATTTGATAAATGCCTGAGAGATGGAGTGTTTCCATCGCGATGGAAGAAGCAAAAGCTCATCCTGATACCCAAACCCGGGAAAACTTTAGGCGAACCTCAGTCTTATAGACCGATTTGCCTTCTGGATACATTAGGCAAGTGCTTGGAGAGGTTGATATATACCAGAATACTGAACGCTGTAGAGGAATCAATCGGCTTATCAAAGATGCAATACGGCTTCCGAAAAGAGAGGTCCACAGTGGACGCAATAAATTATGTTGTCAACATTGCAGAAAAGGCCATCAGAGGCAAAAGAAGTACAAGAAAATACTGCGCGATAATAACATTGGACATTAAGAATGCCTTTAACTCGGCTGAATGGTGTAATAAATAACCGCACTGCGCAAACTAAATATTCCGGAGTATCTCATAAAAATGGTTAAAGACTACTTTTCAGACAGAACCCTGTGGTACGAGACAGACAATGGTATTGAGTCCCAAAACATTTCTGCTGGCGTTCCGCAAGGATCGGTCCTAGGCCCGCTACTATGGAACATCATGTACGATGACCTATTCAGGCTCAGTGTTCCGGAAGAGGTAAAAATTGTAGGCTTTGCAGACGATGTCGCAGTAGTAGTCCAAGCTCGAAATCTGGAAGAAGTGCAGCTTTATGCAAACGAAGCAATTAGATCCATTAAGATTTGGCTGGAAAAATCAAACCTGAAACTAGCAGAACACAAAACAGAAGCTGTGCTAGTAAGCAGTAGGAGAGCGAAAGAAGTGTTAACGGTCCAAGTTGGAAGAAGTGAAATCGTGTCCACGGAAGCAATAAAATACCTGGGCGTGATAATCGATAATCGTTTAAACTTTAAAAGGCATATCGAATATTCATGCCTTAAGGCTACCAACGTCGTGAATGCACTGGCGAGATTGATGCCAAACATAGGAGGTCCGAGGCAAAGTCGAAGAATTCTTCTCTCGAGAGTGGCAAACTCTATACTGCTTTATGGCTCCCCCATCTGGGAGGGCTTCCTGAGATGTACTTCCAGAAAGGACATGATGTCCATCTTCCGCAGAGGATGCCTACGTATTTGCAGCGGATACCGCACTATATCTCTCGAGGCATCCTGTGTTATCGCGGGCATAGTCCCCTTAGACATTACCGCACAAGAATTTTCAAAAATATACGAAACTAAAAGACAAAATACAGAGGCGCAGCACAGAAACACTCGAAATGACGAAAGAAGATCCTCAATGGAAAAATGGCAAAGACGGTGGGAGAACTCTTCTGCAGGACGCTGGACTTACAAATTGATTCCAAAAATAGAGAAATGGGTAAACCGCAGGCATGGAGAAGTTAACTACAATTTAACGCAGTTTTAAGTGGACATGGAGGCTATAGAAGCTACCTGCACCGTTTTGGTCACGATGACTCACCGGTGTGTCCAGTATGCCCAGGTGTTGATGAAAACATCGAACATGTCATATTTGTATGCCACAGATTTGAAGTAGAACGTACTAGGTTAGAAACCCAGCTGGGGCACAGATTAACTCCAGATAACACTGTGGATATCATGCTGACATCTGAGCTGCATTGGGACCGTATAAATTCCTTTATTACTTATGTAAACGAATCCCTAAGAAAAGAAGAACAGCTTCGGAAGCAAGTAAGAGCGGCACTGTCACAACGCCAGTAGAAATAAGTAGATCAGCGAAACAAGCTGGCCGCCCCGCGAAGTAATACCTACTGGCAGTTCCGCGGAGTGTGGTGTTGACGATGGAGGTGGTTTTAGTCGGTAGGAATCCGACATACCCAATGGGACCTATAGAAGGTTTCCACCTCCAAAAAAAAAAAAAAAAAAAAAAAAAAAAAAGAAAAAACACTAGACTATAGACTAGACTATAGACTAGACTATAGACTAGACTATAGTCTAGTCTATATAGTATAGTCTAGTCTATAGTCTAGTCTATAGTCTAGTCTATAGTCTAGTCTATAGTCTAGTCTATAGTCTAGTCTATAGTCTAGTCTATAGTCTAGTCTATAGTCTAGTCTAGTCTAGTCTATAGTCTAGTCTATAGTCTAGTATATAGTCTAGTCTATAGTCTAGTATAGTCTAGTCTATAGTCTAGTCTATAGTCTAGTCTATAGTCTAGTCTATAGTCTAGTCTATAGTCTTTTTTTTTTTTTTTTTTTTTTTTTATAGTGGAGGTGGAAACCTTCTATAGGTCCCATTGGGTATGTCGGATTCCTACCGACTAAAACCACCTCCATCGTCAACACCACACTCCGCGGAACTGCCAGTAGGTATTACTTCGCGGGGCGGCCAGCTTGTTTCGCTGATCTACTTATTTCTACTGGCGTTGTGACAGTGCCGCTCTTACTTGCTTCCGAAGCTGTTCTTCTTTTCTTAGGGATTCGTTTACATAAGTAATAAAGGAATTTATACGGTCCCAATGCAGCTCAGATGTCAGCATGATATCCACAGTGTTATCTGGAGTTAATCTGTGCCCCAGCTGGGTTTCTAACCTAGTACGTTCTACTTCAAATCTGTGGCATACAAATATGACATGTTCGATGTTTTCATCAACACCTGGGCATACTGGACACACCGGTGAGTCATCGTGACCAAAACGGTGCAGGTAGCTTCTATAGCCTCCATGTCCACTTAAAAACTGCGTTAAATTGTAGTTAACTTCTCCATGCCTGCGGTTTACCCATTTCTCTATTTTTGGAATCAATTTGTAAGTCCAGCGTCCTGCAGAAGAGTTCTCCCACCGTCTTTGCCATTTTTCCATTGAGGATCTTCTTTCGTCATTTCGAGTGTTTCTGTGCTGCGCCTCTGTATTTTGTCTTTTAGTTTCGTATATTTTTGAAAATTCTTGTGCGGTAATGTCTAAGGGGACTATGCCCGCGATAACACAGGATGCCTCGAGAGATATAGTGCGGTATCCGCTGCAAATACGTAGGCATCCTCTGCGGAAGATGGACATCATGTCCTTTCTGGAAGTACATCTCAGGAAGCCCTCCCAGATGGGGGAGCCATAAAGCAGTATAGAGTTTGCCACTCTCGAGAGAAGAATTCTTCGACTTTGCCTCGGACCTCCTATGTTTGGCATCAATCTCGCCAGTGCATTCACGACGTTGGTAGCCTTAAGGCATGAATATTCGATATGCCTTTTAAAGTTTAAACGATTATCGATTATCACGCCCAGGTATTTTATTGCTTCCGTGGACACGATTTCACTTCTTCCAACTTGGACCGTTAACACTTCTTTCGCTCTCCTACTGCTTACTAGCACAGCTTCTGTTTTGTGTTCTGCTAGTTTCAGGTTTGATTTTTCCAGCCAAATCTTAATGGATCTAATTGCTTCGTTTGCATAAAGCTGCACTTCTTCCAGATTTCGAGCTTGGACTACTACTGCGACATCGTCTGCAAAGCCTACAATTTTTACCTCTTCCGGAACACTGAGCCTGAATAGGTCATCGTACATGATGTTCCATAGTAGCGGGCCTAGGACCGATCCTTGCGGAACGCCAGCAGAAATGTTTTGGGACTCAATACCATTGTCTGTCTCGTACCACAGGGTTCTGTCTGAAAAGTAGTCTTTAACCATTTTTATGAGATACTCCGGAATATTTAGTTTGCGCAGTGCGGTTATTATATTACACCATTCAGCCGAGTTAAAGGCATTCTTAATGTCCAATGTTATTATCGCGCAGTATTTTCTTGTACTTCTTTTGCCTCTGATGGCCTTTTCTGCAATGTTGACAACATAATTTATTGCGTCCACTGTGGACCTCTCTTTTCGGAAGCCGTATTGCATCTTTGATAAGCCGATTGATTCCTCTACAGCGTTCAGTATTCTGGTATATATCAACCTCTCCAAGCACTTGCCTAATGTATCCAGAAGGCAAATCGGTCTATAAGACTGAGGTTCGCCTAAAGTTTTCCCGGGTTTGGGTATCAGGATGAGCTTTTGCTTCTTCCATCGCGATGGAAACACTCCATCTCTCAGGCATTTATCAAATAATGAGACAAACAGCTGTGGCGTGGTTTTTAATGCAATCTTCAGTGCTTTGTTTGGAATATTATCCAGTCCTGGTGCTTTTTTGTCACCGATTTTGCAGCACAATTTTAGGATCTCGTCCTCAGTTACTGGCAATGGTTCTGACATATTACTGCATGGTAACATGTCTACAAATGGTTCACCCTGCGGAAAAAGCGTAGTTACTATTTTTTTTATTAATGTGGGGCACGTTACTTGGGCTGATTTTTTCCCCTTCAATCGGGACATAACTATGCGATATGCATTGCCCCAGGGATTGGAGTCAGCATCGTTACATAGTTGTTTAAAGGAGTCTGATTTACTCTTATTTATGGCTTTCTGTAGGTTAATTCTCGCCTGGTGATATGCTTCCCTTTTTCTTTCGAAGAAGGGACGCGATCTTCCCCTTTGGTATATACGTCTGCATTTTAAACATTCTTTTCTTAGCTTTGCTATGTCCTCGTTCCACCAGTAGTTTTGTTTTCTTCTGTTACAGTGTCTTCTTCTTGGCATTGACGCGTCGCATGCCGTCTTTAGGGAATTAATTACTCTCTCGGCCATGTCGTTGGAAGACCCCTCTTCTATGGTTTCGTTGGAGAACATTTCTACAAAGACTGCTGAGTCAAGTTTATCGCTTGCCCAACCGCGAAAGATGGCTTTTTCTCGAGGTACATTAGTAGTATTTCCTTTGTTTACTGTAAATAGTATTGCCTGATGGTCACTGTGGGTATAGTGCTCACTCACTTCCCACTGTACATCCTTAGCTAGCGAGCTACTGACGAAGGTAATGTCAACAATCGATCCGTATCCCGCTCTCCTAAAGGTTTGTGCATTTCCTTTATTTAACAGGACGACATCTAGTGCTGAAAACGCTTCCAGAAGTACACGACCTCTGTTATTGGTTCTTTGGCAACCCCAGTCTACAGCTGAGGCGTTGAAGTCTCCTCCAATGATAGTTGGCTTGTGCTGGCTTGCATCTAGCACTAGATTTTCAATTGTATTTTCAAACTCTTGAAGACTAGAGTTTGGTGACATGTAGCAGCTATATACGTATATTCCGCAAATTTAATCCTAGCGTATCCTTCAGATTGATGTTTCATCCCCTCTTCAATAGCCTTGTTACCACAGGCCCATACGGCGGCTCTTCCTGATGAATCTTTCTCCCATATATTTTTCTCTAAATCTTTATATTGTTCGCTTATTATGGCAACATCTATTTGAGATTCGAGGATAGTCTGTGTGAGGAGATCCTGGGCTGCTGCACAGTGATTAATGTTGAGTTGAATTAGCTTCATTTATACTTGGCACTTAGCGCCTTCTTAAAAACAGGACATCTGTAGCTGCCTGCAATATGTTTTAGGTCTAGACTATAGACTAGTCTATAGTCTAGTCTATAGTCTAGTCTATAGTCTAGTCTATAGTCTAGTCTATAGTCTAGTCTATAGTCTAGTCTATAGTCTAGTCTATAGTCTAGTCTATAGTCTAGTCTATAGTCTAGTCTATAGTCTAGTCTATAGTCTAGTCTATAGTCTAGTCTATAGTCTAGTCTATAGTCTAGTCTATAGTCTAGTCTATAGTCTAGTCTATAGTCTAGTCTATAGTCTAGTCTATAGTCTAGTCTATAGTCTAGTCTATAGTCTAGTCTATAGTCTAGTCTATAGTCTAGTCTATAGTCTAGTCTATAGTCTAGTCTATAGTCTAGTCTATAGTCTAGTCTATAGTCTAGTCTATAGTCTAGTCTATAGTCTAGTCTATAGTCTAGTCTATAGTCTAGTCTATAGTCTAGTCTATAGTCTAGTCTATAGTCTAGTCTATAGTCTAGTCTATAGTCTAGTCTATAGTCTAGTCTATAGTCTAGTCTATAGAGTCTATAGCCTGTCTATAGTCTAGTCTATAGTCTAGTCTATAGTCTAGTCTATAGTCTAGTCTATAGTCTAGTCTATAGTCTAGTCTATAGTCTAGTCTATAGTCTAGTCTATAGTCTAGTCATAGTCTAGTCTATAGTCTAGTCTATAGTCTAGTCTATAGTCTAGTCTATAGTCTAGTCTATAGTCTAGTCTAGTCTAGTCTATAGTCTAGTCTATAGTCTAGTCTATAGTCTAGTCTATAGTCTAGTCTATAGTCTAGTCTATAGTCTAGTCTATAGTCTAGTCTATAGTCTAGTCTATAGTCTAGTCTATAGTCTAGTCTATAGTCTAGTCTATAGTCTAGTCTATAGTCTAGTCTATAGTCTAGTCTATAGTCTAGTCTATAGTCTAGTCTAGTCTCTAGTCTAGTCTATAGTCTAGTCTATAGTCTAGTCTATAGTCTAGTCTATAGTCTAGTCTATAGTCTAGTCTATAGTCTAGTCTATAGTCTAGTCTATAGTCTAGTCTAGTCTAGTCTAGTCTATAGTCTAGTCTATAGTCTAGTCTATAGTCTAGTCTATAGTCTAGTCTATAGTCTAGTCTATAGTCTAGTCTATAGTCTAGTCTATAGTCTAGTCTATAGTCAGTCTATAGTCTAGTCTATAGTCTAGTCTATAGTCTAGTCTATAGTCTAGTCTATAGTCTAGTCTATAGTCTAGTCTATAGTCTAGTCTATAGTCTAGTCTATAGTCTAGTCTATAGTCTAGTCTATAGTCTAGTCTATAGTCTAGTCTATAGTCTAGTCTATAGTCTAGTCTATAGTCTAGTCTATAGTCTAGTCTATAGTCTAGTCTATAGTCTAGTCTATAGTCTAGTCTATAGTCTAGTCTATAGTCTAGTCTAGTCTAGTCTATAGTAGTCTATAGTCTAGTCTATAGTCTAGTCTATAGTCTAGTCTATAGTCTAGTCTATAGTCTATAGTCTAGTCTATAGTCTAGTCTATAGTCTAGTCTATAGTCTAGTCTATAGTCTAGTCTATAGTCTAGTCTATAGTCTAGTCTATAGTCTAGTCTATAGTCTAGTCTATAGTCTAGTCTATAGTCTAGTCTATAGTCTAGTCTATAGTCTAGTCTATAGTCAGTCTATAGTCTAGTCTATAGTCTAGTCTATAGTCTAGTCTATAGTCTAGTCTATAGTCTAGTCTATAGTCTAGTCTATAGTCTAGTCTATAGCCTAGTCTATAGTCTAGTCTATAGTCTAGTCTATAGTCTAGTCTATAGTCTAGTCTATAGTCTAGTCTATAGTCTAGTCTATAGTCTAGTCTAGTCTAGTCTATAGTCTAGTCTATAGTCTAGTCTATAGTCTAGTCTATTGTCTAGTCTATAGTCTAGTCTATAGTCTAGTCTATAGTCTAGTCTATAGTCTAGTCTATAGTCTAGTCTATAGTCTAGTCTATAGTCTAGTCTATAGTCTAGTCTATAGTCTAGTCTATAGTCTAGTCTATAGTCTAGTCTATAGTCTAGTCTATAGTCTAGTCTATAGTCTATCCTATAGCCTAGTTTATAGCCTAGTCCATAGTCTAGTCTATAGTCTAGTCTATATTCTGATTCTCAATTTTGAATCAGACTATAGCCTATAGTCTAGTCTATAGAATAGTCTATAGTCTAGTCTATAGTCTAGTCTATAGTCTAGTCTATAGTCTAGTCTATAGTCTAGTCTATAGTCTAGTCTATAGTCTAGTCTATAGTCTAGTCTATAGTCTAGTCTATAGTCTAGTCTATAGTCTAGTCTATAGTCTAGTCTATAGTCTAGTCTATAGTCTAGTGTATAGTCTAGTGTATAGTCTAGTCTATAGTCTAGTCTATAGTCTAGTCTATAGTCTAGTCTATAGTCTAGTCTATAGTCTAGTCTATAGTCTAGTCTATAATATAGTCTAGTCTATAGTCTAGTCTATAGTCTAGTCTATAGTCTAGTCTATAGTCTAGTCTATAGTCTAGTCTATAGTCTAGTCTATAGTGTAGTCTATAGTCTAGTCTATAGTGTAGTCTATAGTCTAGTCTATAGTGTAGTCTATAGTCTAGTCTATAGTCTAGTCTATAGTCTAGTCTATAGTCTAGTCTATAGTCTAGTCTATAGTCTAGTCTATAGTCTAGTCTATAGTCTAGTCTATAGTCTAGTCTATAGTCTAGTCTATAGTCTAGTCTATAGTCTAGTCTATAGTCTAGTCTATAGTCTAGTCTATAGTCTAGTCTATAGTCTAGTCTATAGTCTAGTCTATAGTCTAGTCTATAGTCTAGTCTATAGTCTAGTCTATAGTCTAGTCTATAGTCTAGTCTATAGTCTAGTCTATAGTCTAGTCTATAGTCTAGTCTATAGTCTAGTCTATAGTCTAGTCTATAGTCTAGTCTATAGTCTATTCTATAGTCTAGTCTATAGTCTAGTCTATAGTCTAGTCTATAGTCTAGTCTATAGTCTAGTCTATAGTCTAGTCTATAGTCTAGTCTATAGTCTAGTCTATAGTCTAGTCTATAGTCTAGTCTATAGTCTAGTCTATAGTCTAGTCTAGTCTAGTCTAGTATAGTCTAGTCTATAGTCTAGTCTATAGTCTAGTCTATAGTCTATCCTATAGCCTAGTTTATAGCCTAGTCCATAGTCTAGTCTATAGTCTAGTCTATATGATTCTCAATTTTGAATCAGGACTATAGCCTATAGTCTAGTCTATAGAATAGTCTATAGTCTAGTCTATAGTCTAGTCTATAGTCTAGTCTATAGTCTAGTCTATAGTCTAGTCTATAGTCTAGTCTATAGTCTAGTCTATAGTCTAGTCTATAGTCTAGTCTTATAGTCTAGTCTATAGTCTAGTCTATAGTATAGTCTATAGTCTAGTCTATAGTCTAGTCTATAGTCTCGTCTATAGTCTAGTCTATAGTCTAGTGTATAGTCTAGTGTATAGTCTAGTCTATAGTCTAGTCTATAGTCTAGTCTATAGTCTAGTCTATAGTCTAGTCTATATATAGTCTATAGTCTAGTCTATAGTCTAGTCTATAGTCTAGTCTATAGTCTAGTCTATAGTCTAGTCTATAGTCTAGTCTATAGTGTAGTCTATAGTCTAGTCTATAGTGTAGTCTATAGTCTAGTCTATAGTGTAGTCTATAGTCTAGTCTATAGTCTAGTCTATAGTCTAGTCTATAGTCTAGTCTATAGTCTAGTCTATAGTCTAGTCTATAGTCTAGTCTATAGTCTAGTCTATAGTCTAGTCTATAGTCTAGTCTATAGTCTAGTCTATAGTCTAGTCTATAGTCTAGTCTATAGTCTAGTCTATAGTCTAGTCTATAGTCTAGTCTAGTCTAGTCTATAGTCTAGTCTATAGTCTAGTCTATAGTCTAGTCTATAGTCTAGTCTATAGTCTAGTCTATAGTCTAGTCTATAGTCTAGTCTATAGTCTAGTCTATAGTCTAGTCTATAGTCTAGTCTATAGTCTAGTCTATAGTCTAGTCTATAGTCTAGTCTATAGTCTAGTCTATAGTCTAGTCTATAGTCTAGTCTATAGTCTAGTCTATAGTCCAAAGTTCTATAGTCTAGGTCTATAGTCTAGTCTATAGTCTAGTCTAGTCTAGTCTAGTCTATAGTCTAGTCTATAGTAGTATAGTAGTCTATTTAGTCTAGTCTATAGTCTAGTCTATAGTCTAGTCTATAGTCTAGTCTATAGTCTAGTCTAGTCTATAGTCTAGTCTAGTCTATAGCCTAGTCTAGTCTATAGTCTATCCTTTAGCCTAGTCTATAGCCTATGTCCATAGTCTAGTCTATAGTCTAGTCTATAGCCTAGTCTATAGTCTAGTCTATATTCTGATTCTCAATTTTGAATCAGACTATAGCCTAGTCTATATAGCACATTGCTTAATATCCTTTTTTATTTCTAATCTCAAAATTGAGCATTTTTCTAAACAAACATAAAGTAAAAACGTCATTTATAAATTTAGCGAAAAAAACCCAAATTGCTTAAATAAATGACAAAAAATAATTAACTGAAAATTTGTTTAACTCTATTATAAAGTCATGCGATTAACTAAAAGTATTTTTAGATAAAGCGAATTTAAATCTTGACCTAAGACTCATGACTTAATCGTGCTTTTTCAGTTTATTCTAGACTTTTAAAGATAAAGCAACAATTTTAGAAATAAAGAGAAAATAAATAGGAAAAAAATGGAAAATTTTAGAAATTTATTCACAATCATTATTGTTTTGTTAAACTTGTGGCTAGCAAAAGCTAATATTGACAATTTAGTGCAAAGAGCTAATATTTATTATCAGCAACCGTAAGTGAACGAGTTCTGATTCAAAATTTTATAGAAATTTTACTTAGATTTTCTGTTAGTCTTCATGATGGTCAAGCTCATGAATTCACTTTGGATACAATTGTTGAGCCGTCCAGTAAAACGGATATTAAAGTTATTATACATGGATTTCTGGGTAACCGTTTTCACAACTCGATAAGACCTTTAAGAAATGGTAAGTTGTTGACCATAAATAAAACGAAATATTTCTGTAAAAGAATTCAAACTATCAGTACCCCTATTTTAATAATATATATATATATAAAGTTCTATCGATTAATAATCTTTTACACTATCGTTTAGACTAGGATCTATTGTGCATAGTCCAGACTATAGTCTGGACTATCGTGTATTGTCTAGACCCTAGCTTATTGTCCAGACAATAGTCAATAGTCCAGACTATAGTCTATAGTCCATACTATAGTCCATACTATAGTCTATAGTCCAGACAATAGTCTATAGTTCAGACTAATCCAGACTATAGTCTATAGTCCAGACTATAGTCTATAGTCCAGACTATAGTCTATAATCCAGACTATAGTCTATAGTCCAGACTATAGTCTATAGTCCAGACTATAGTCTATAGTCCAGACTATAGTCTATAGTCCAGACTATAGTCTATAGTCCAGACTATAGTCTATAGTCCGGACTATAGTTTATAGTCCAGACTACAGTCTATAGTCCAGACTATAGTCCAGACTATAGTCTATAGTCCCAGACTATAGTCTATAGTCCAGACTATAGTCCAGACTATAGTCTATAGTTCAGACTATAGTCCAGACTATAGTCTATAGTCCAGACTATAGTCTATAGTCCAGACTATAGTCTATAGTCCAGACTATAGTCTATAGTTCAGACTATAGTCTATAGTTCAGGCTATAGTCTATAGTCCAGACTATAGTCTATAGTCCAGACTATAGTCTATAGTCCAGACTACAGTCTATAGTCCCGACTAAAGTCTATAGTCCAGACTATAGTCTATAGTCCAGACTATAGTCTATAGTCCAGACTATAGTCTATAGTCCAGACTATAGTCTATAGTCCAGACTATAGTCTATAGTCCAGACTATAGTCTATAGTCCAGACTATAGTCTATTGTCCAGACTATAGTCTATAGTCCAGACTATAGTCTATAGTCCAGACTATATTCTATAGTCCAGACTATAGTCTATAGTCCAGACTATAGTCTATAGTCCAGACTATAGTCTATAGTCCAGACTATAGTCTATAGTCCAGACTATAGTCCAGACTATAGTCTATAGTCCAGACTATAGTCTATAGTCCAGACTATAGTCTAAAGTCTAGACTTTTGTCTAGACTATAATCTAGATTGTAATCAATAGTCCAGAATATAGTCGATAATTCAGTCTATAGTCCAGACTAGAGTCTATAGTTGAGGCTACAGTCTATTAACCAGACTATAGCCTGTAGTCCAAGCTATATTCTGTAGTACTGGCTATAGTCCAAACTATAGTTGTTTCCCCCTTAAAATTTCATAAAGTTTCAGAAGAATTTTTAAACCAAATTTTACTTTTGATCTTTCTAAGCATACATGGCCAAGGTAAGGAAAACGTTTTCTTGGTGGATTGGGAAAATGCAGCTAATTTAGATTATCCCAGTTCTAGATTGGCAGTAGGAAAAGTTGCTATTTTCCTTGGAAAATTATTGGAAAACTATTTAAAGTAAGTGAAATTAAAATTTTAATTTAGATTCACCCCATCTTTCTGATAATTATTAGCAAACATGAAATACCTCTGTCAGAAGTTCATTTAATAGGACACAGTTTGGGTGCTCATATTGCCGGCAATATGGGACGTTATTTTAATGGCTCTATAGGTCGTGTAACGGGTTTAGATCCTGCTCTACCTCTATTTACCCCCAATGCAGCCGATAGTTTACACGCGAATGCCGCTTTATTTGTTGATGTTATACATACCGATTTTCCGGTATTTGGTGATAATACACCTCGAGGTACAATGGATTTTTATCCAAATTATGGTCATACCCCACAGAAGGGTTGTGATGATGTTGATATTATTAGTGCCAGTAAGTTAATATTTGAGGCTTGTAAGTTATAAACTCTTTTTTTAAAAGAAATTTGATTTAAAGATTTATATAAAAATATAATTTTTAGATAGCTGTAGCCATAATAGAGCCGTGATATTGTATGCTGAATCAATGCTTTGCCACAAAATTTTCCAGCTATACCCTGTTCTTTAATGGCTATAAGTATGCATTCTTCTGACAAGTGTCTGCAAAAAATAAAGGATAGTAGCTTAAGCAAATCGTTGGCAGATGCTATTGCTGCTAAAAATGATGCACTCATAGCCTATATGGGAGAAGGAGTTTCTAGAAGGTAAGCTTATCGGAATTGAATTGGATTACAAATCCAATAATTTTCCATTTGGAACGCGAAAAAGTACCAGAAATTCCACTTTTATAGATTTTTATTCAAGCGCTATGTTTTTAATTCTACGTTTCTAGGTTTAATATTAAAAAAGATTCAAAAAGTACCATTTGATGATCAAAAAACTACCACGAACTTTAGTTTTATAGAAAATTCAAAAAGTACTCACTTAGTCCGGGAACTACATGCTTAATTTCATTTTTCTAATTTCAATATTATAAAAATTTCAAAAAATACCTTTTGAAGAACGAAAAATTATCAAAAGACCCCTTTTTTAGATTCTCAATTTTATTCCGTCAAATTTCAAATAATTTCCAACACATTTTTTTTATATAGTCAAAAATTGTTTGGCAACACTGTCGTTCACGATACAGAAACACATTCAAATTGCTTTGCAAATTCAGAGAGAGTTTCAAAAACTGTCGCGGCTTAACAGAATTAGGTGCGCACGACACACAAACACGGGTATTTCTAATGGGCAGCTATTACCTGCACTATCCTAGGGCGATTTTAACTTCGTGCAGCATATAAGAAAAAGAATTTATTTTACATTTCGTATAAAAAAAAAACGTATTTTTGCAAAAATTGCTGGTTCATTTACTGTATAAACATTATTGCTGGGTTGTTGACTTAACTTTTTAAAACTAATGTGTCTTGACTAACTGTATAAATAATGTTGTATAATATAAATTGTTTTTATTTTTTATACAGCGCCTCTGGTTCTTATTATTTGGAAACTTATGATGCGCCACCTTATGGCATGGCTTTGTATACACAACTAAATTGACTGTATAAATAACTACAATACTAAACGGGTTGATGGCTTCGTTATTAGACAAAATGATGTATATATTATAAATTAAATGTACTCCTAAAAATATGCTATAGAACTTATTGTATACTTATATTATTTCTTAGTACAGTCACAAACACTTTAAATATATATTAACCCTTGTTAAACCTAAGGGGGAAAAATAGAATTATAAAGTTTTAAGTTTTATTTTAAAAATGAAGGTTTATTTTAAAGTTTAAAAGAATGCAAAAATTATTAACAATGTTAGTTAAGTCAGTTAGTGGACCTAGGGGACTAAGTGTAATGTGCTTTTAATTTCAAATGGGGTAAAACTTCTCATACTAAGGGCCTATTCCTCTAAATGCGAACGAACAAGTTTTTTCTAGTTTATATTGAAAACAACAAATAAATTCGAAAAAATTTGTTTTTGCTTTCAATATTAAATGAGAAAGCAATGTTCGTTCACATTTAGAGGAACAGACAGTTAAGCTAAGGACTTTGGTTAATTTCCTTCATATTGAAAGCTCTTTTAATAACGCTGGATCCATTCCAATCTATCAATCTCTCGCTCAGATGGGTCTTAAGAGGTCTATTGTGGATTTTGTTGAGAGTTTACTCTCAAATAGAGTAATTGAATTTTCTCTAGGAGATCACACAGTTCTCTAAAAAAGCGGCACGATATACTTCACAGCGTGGCGTACTATCCACTCTGAATATGACCATTAACCGACTATTGGTAAAATGGCAATTGGAATATTGGTCTCCTGCCTAGAACCCATTACGCCATTAATTATTGTATGTCGGAACCTTCGTTTCTGAGACAATTCCAATATCATATCTCTATGAAGTTTCAAGAACCTCTACTTCCGTTAAATAGTTGTTTCTGTGTGTATATAGATGAATCTAAGACAACGAAAGAAGTTGATAGTGGCATCTTAATTGAAGAATTTGGGACTAAAATCTCCTTTAGATTGAATGTTGACTCTATTAAACTTCGAACTGAAATATCATAGATCAAAAGGGTGTCGTATTGGCTAAGGTATTATCGAACATCTTACAGAGATATTAGAATATATACCGATAGTCAAGCTGCTATTAAATCCCTTATTGGTGTGTTCTCCACATCTTGCCCATGAATGCTGGAGATGGTGAAATATTCAAACATAGCACTTATATGGGTCTAGGGACTCGGGACTATATGTGGCAATAATAGCAATAGTGGAAACCATGTAAAGTGAATTGTAAATAGTTCAGTTATGTGGAGTTCCACTACTTCTTATTCAAAGTCATAAACATCTATTATTCCAAGGCTAAGGATCGTATGTTGATAGCTAGAGCGGTATGGCCTCGTAAGTACTCACGTAAAACTACCTATCTCCCTGGTATTCAAATACTACAATTAAGTAAACTGGTATCGGCCATTACCGGTCACTGTAAATTTGGTAACCATGCTAGACGCATTGGTTTTCTATTTGACTTCTGCAGAAGTTGTCAGAATGAGAATGAAGACAAGACAGCAATTGTAAAAACCAAACTCTAGGTGCTACCTACTTCTATGATCTATCGGATATATCCTAATTAAACCGATGCTATGTGACCTCCTTGACTGGTGAACTGTGCAGACGGGGTGGAAATCTGATCAGTTCAGAAAAATTTCGGTAAAAAAAGTATCCGTCCGGATTGTAAAGTATACAAAATTTTTGGACTACGTTGGTTGGGTAACAAACGAGCCAAAGTACTAATTGAATTGATAGCATTGATGAAGTATAGATAATTTTTATAGACTATGAAGAAATGGTGGATTTAGGGTTCTATAATTGAAATAATTTTTTATTCTTTTATAATATCGACTTTTTGACTATTTCCGACTTAACTACAAAATCGATACTTCAACTTTTTCTTACAGATAGCCGACTTTCGACTTTATTAGGATCAAGTAGTCGATATATATGTAGGAGATGTCCTACTTTGAGTCTTCATAGTCGTGCCCTTGGAGTATTTGTAAGGTACGTTTTCAAAATAGAAACTCGAATGCGAAAAGTAGCATCATGTTAAGTAGGTCATGTTAAATTTTATGCTAATTTATTTCTGAAAATCTTTGTTTCTGAGGAATCTTTTATCTACTTAGCCATTTATGTAATTTTCAGGCTCTGTACTCTAGGACAAACCAACAAATTTTTGATCAGACGTGATCTGGGTGATCTACTTGATCTTGTCATGGGAATAGAATGACTATTTGAATGACTTTCTTTTGAGTATTCCTCTCCAAACAAACGTCGACTATATCGTTTCGAAACCTTGTTCATAAAAAATATATATTCTGATTCCTATACATTTAACACCAAGATGGTGTGGTTGCAAACCGGGAAAAAGAGATACATCTAATCTGCAGGGACTATAAACTGATGGTGTCAAAGGTATCCTCGGCTTTTCCACGGAACGATTTGTTTGACCCGGTTCCTTATAATCTGGTACCACAGGGTAGAGTTTCGGACTTTCTCTTGTTTCGGTTATTGTAGAGGTCTATTCGAGGTGCACGAGGTGGCTGTGGTTTAAACCCAAACTTTTGGGCAGAGAATGTTTGGTTAGAAGACTAGTGCACGGAGAAGTGTATATTGCTGGATAAGTTCGGTGGTTCAGTTATCGAAAAGACAATTAATATCCAGCAGAGGAGTGACTGATACGGGATGGATATAGGGATATGCGGACTGACCCATCCTTGTATATAAAACGAGTGTGTCGGATGAATGAGAATTTCTCTGGGTTAAATGAAAGGTATCCTTCCTTGTCAGGGTATGTTGAGGGTTCACAACAGATATCAACAGAGGTCATCCCATCTGTTTGGTTGTAAACGGAATTGGAAGTTACTCAAAGGGGCAGCAGTGTTCAAGAGATTAAATAGCTCGAGTACTTGAGCATGGTGTTTGTACATGTACCGGCAGAACTATATATAAAAATTGCCCCCGACGTGTAAAAGTATCACCGTGAAATAAGGTCAACACTGTAGGTTTTCACGTAAAGAACTTCTACTTATATTCTGGCTTCTTATTAAATTCTAACTATGTCCGTTCTTCCGTTCATCTGTCTGTCTGGATGTCTAAAGCAGGATAGGATTAGATAAGCAGAAATTGATCCTAACCAATTTTTCTTTCCCATTAGAGAAGATTTTTAGGGTACACAAATGGAGAAATTTCTATATTTTACACAATTTTATTACTAACTTACTAAACTAATAAAATAAAAACTAAATGTTAATTCAATCCAAAACTAAAACTATCAAAATATGACCCCTTTCTGAAACTAATACTAAAAATTATGACTTCTGTTCTTCATACATCTTGCACGCACGCTCATACCAATATTGTCTCAGACTTCCTAACACGTTTTGGAATATCAAAAGAATGTCAACAAAATCCTTTAATTTACTGGCTAAAAGTCATAAATGTACATTGTACTAAATACCAAATACTACTCGTATTAAGAGGGAACGAACATAAAAATAAACCTCATCATCTAGTAGTGCACAAGTCCATTTAGGTTTGAATCATAAAGAAAAACAGACAAGCAGAGTGAGAATAAAGCAGCAGAAAAAAAACTATTATAATCATTGTACTGGTATTAATATTTGTTTAGACACCTCAAGATGATACTCATACAAGATGTGTTGCAACTCGGTGGTAAGTGTCTTCGTCTGTCCTCACTGCCACAAGACACATAACAAAAAAAAAGGTGTCAAATAATTTTTTTTTTTTCAATTTGTATGTTTTTTAATGTTACAGGTTTCTTTTCGGTTTTTTGTCTACTTCCTCACTCGCTGGTTTTGGAAATTTAATGTGTGAATATTTGTCCATTTGCTCTTGTCATTTGCAGTTATAAAAAGTCGTAAATTGGCTTTGTATGCCGTTGCTCTGCACATGTCCTCATGGGTTAAGTTTACAGTATTCTTCTTTTTGTTAAATGAAACTGAATGAATACGGTTTTTATAGGAATTTTATTACCGTATTTAAGGACATAAAATTTTTATTAGCAAAATTAAGCCAGAGAGAAAGAAAGACGCAAGAAGTTTAAGCTCATAAAAACTAAAAGATGATTGAAATAATAGTTTTAAATTAGAAAACGAAACAGGTGCTAAATTCTAACGTTTATAAAAATTTTAAATTAATGTTAGCTTTTATATAGAAAATTTGTTAGAATGTAAACAAATTTTTGGAAAATTGTTTAAACAACTGCAAACAAATTGATAAAAAAACTCAACAATTTTAATTTTTAATTATTTTAAATACCGGATCTTCATATAATTTCCTTTTGTATTCTGAAAACTTTTCATATTTTTTTACAAAAATTTAAAACATTATAGAAACTCATTTAACCATTAACACAGTTTAACTAACATAATTATCAAATAAATTTCCTTTAACATAAATGACCATTGATAAAAATTACAAATAAAAAAACTTTTGCTTTTCCAATTTCAAGCTTCACTAATTCATTGATGAATACGCTTTCTGTTTATTTGAACAAAAAAATTAAAAAAGTTATGTAAGTACAATAAACAAATATGAACTAAATGAATGTGTGTTAAAAGCTAAATTTAGTACGCAACCGGAAATTTTGAACAAAAAAAAATTGTTTTCCATCATCATTTTATTTTTGTCGTTTTGTAACAAGAAGAACAACAATTTCTTATACATATGAACAATTAGGAAAATACATTACATACATACCTATGTATGTATGTATATGAATGTTGCACAAATGCAATGCAAACATTTAAGACACTATTACAGAACATGTGATACCCTACAGCACAACTAACATGAATTACATGCATATTTATGTATTTACATATGTAGATAACCACAATCAAAGAATGCCTTGGACCCTGAAATAGGACTTTTATTGAAGTTTGAAAACATTTGTTAATAATAAATAATGGGGTCCATGAAGGACTGACCTTTTAAATATATTCAAGCCAGTCAACAGCGTTGAAGTAATTTTCGGAAGTGAATTTTGTTTGGGGATGGGGTTAACTATGGAACGATCCTCTTAAAATTTAGAAGTGAATTTTTGGTTCATGTGCCAATAATAAGCAGAGGTAGGGTCCATTACAGGCCGATCATCATAAAATATGGTATAGATGTTGCTTCTCACA
>NW_023997539.1:0-20824 GCF_015586225.1 Lucilia sericata
ACTACTAACTAACTAACTAACTAACTAACTAACTAACTAACTAACTACCTAAGTAAGTAAGTAAGTAAGTAAGTAAGTAAGGAAGTAAGTAAGTTAAGTAAGTAAGTAAGTAAGTAAGTAAGTAAGTAGTCTTAAGTAAGTAAGTAAGTAAGTAAGTAAGTAATACGTAAGTAAGTAAGTAAGTAGTAGTAAGTAAGTAAGTAAGTATTAAGTAAGTACGTAGTAAGTAAGTAAGTAGTCCTGTCCGTCCGTCCGTCGTCCGTCCGTCCGTCCGTCCGTCCTCCGTCCGTCCGTCCGTCCGTCGTCCGTCCGTCCGTCGTCCGTCCGTCCGTCCGTCCGTCCGTCGTCCGTCCGTCCGTCCGTCCGTCCTCCGTCCGTCGTCCGTCGTCGTCCGTCCGTCCGTCCGTCCGTCCGTCCGTCCGTCCGTCGTCCGTCCGTCCGTCCGTCCGTCCTCCGTCCGTCGTCCGTCCGTCCGTCCGTCCGTCGTCCGTCCGTCCGTCCGTCCGTCCGTCCGTCTCGTCCGTCCGTCCGTCCGTCCGTCCGGTCCGTCCGTCCGTCCGTCCGTCCGTCCGTCCGTCCGTCCGTCCGTCCGTCCGTCCGTCCGTCCGTCCGTCCGTCCGTCCGTCCGTCCGTCCGTACGTCCGTCCGTCCGTCCGTCCGTCCGTCCGTCCGTCCGTCCGTCCGTCCGTCCGTCCGTCCGTCGTCGTCCGTCCGTCCTCCGTCCGTCCGTCCGTCCGTCGTCCGTCCGTCCGTCCGTCCGTCCGTCCGTCGTCCGTCCGTCCGTCCGTCCGTCGTCCGTCCGTCCGTCGTCCGTCCGTCCGTCGTCCGTCCGTCCGTCAGTCCGTCCGTCCGTCCGTCCGTCCGTCCGTCAGTCAGTCCGTCCGTCCGTCCGTCCTTCTTCTACACCATCCCACCCCTTTTCTCACTTTGTCTATAAGTGGGAAAATATATTGAAAATTAACAGAGACAGGAATTATTGGGGACTTTGAGAAATTGGTTTCAGTTTTCTTGGTTCTAAAAAGTTTTCTTCGTTAAACATTGAAATTATCTTTTTTTTATATATGGCAAATAATTCTCGACATGTGTGTCTATAGCTATAATATATGTACGTTTTTCAGATAATTAAATTTTCCACATTTTTTCTCTACTATTCCACAGGGTCTTGAAGAAAACTCGGTTTAAATTCAATTTAAACATCTCCAAATTATTATGCCGTAAGGGAGTAAAAATAGCAATATATTTAGAAAAAATTATAAATTAGTATTAAATAGTCAAAAATAACTATTTGCTTTAAGTAATATTTATAAATTTAAATTTAAATTTATTTATTAAATTAAAATTTTTAAATTTAAAAAAGTTGTTGTAGATAGTTAATAAAAAGTTATGTAAATAAAACGAAATATTATTAAAATAATTGTAAATGTAAGTTAATAGTTTCATAAGCTTTTTAAAGGAATTAGAGTTAAATAAAAATTTTAATATTTTAAATAAATATTGTAAAATTTTGTTCCAATTCCTTGATTCCTAAAACTTGATTATGTAAAACTAATTTATGCATTTTATAAACAAATTTACTGAACTTTAATGATTTTGACAAAAAGTTTGCAGCAACAAAATTTGCATTTTTTCTACCAACAGTTTTGTTTTTAATTAAATAATTCAGATATACATATTTTTTTGTATTGCCAACATTTTCCGTATGCCAAAGGACATTAGCTGTAATAAAAATTGTAAATTTTTAAACAACTTTAGGAAAAAAAAACGAGAACACACAAAAACTGTATAAAAGAAAATTTAGAATAATTTTTAAATAAAAAAAAATGTAAAACACAAAAATAAAGGGAAACAGGAAAAAACTGTAAATAATGATTTCTAATATTTTTAAGCAGACAATGTAAAACGGAAATATCTTAGTAAAATGCAAATTTAAAACAAATGTATAGAATTGTTTGTGTATGTGTGAGTAATTTTTTTTTATATATGCAAATGTACATAGCTAAAGTAATACAAATTGTATAAATGTTTAAGTGAAACGAAAAAAAAGGAGAGAGATTTAAAGAAATTAAGAACGAACATACACTCACTCAAATAGAAAAAAATAAAATTCCACTGAAATATTAAACTAAATGTAATTTAATATAATATAAGAAAAGAAGAAAAAGAAAAAAAAAAAATCTAAAATTTACTGTGAATTTTAAATGTCCTTGTTAAATATTGAAAAATTATAAAAAATAACTTTTGTAAATAAAAAGAAAATTTAAAATAAATGTTCAAAGAGTTTGCTAAAAATATTGAGTTTATGTTGGATTTTGTATTCTAATTAATTACGAATTCATTCTTCAAAAGTTAAAGGTAAGTTTTTACTCATGTCCTTAAAGATTGGACTTAAAGCAAAGAAATTTTAAACGGTCAGAACAGGGAACAAGTTTACTGGTCTTAACTGTTTTTCTAACACAAAATTTTTCTATGAATCATTCTAATTCACACACATTTATTACTGCTAGTGGTGGTTGAGTTATAGAAAGAACACATTAAAATAGCTAAACTGCATTTTTAGGGAGTGACGGACTTTTTTGTTATGTTATAGGTTAAGTTACTTTAATACGTGTGATTAAACTAAAGTTTTTAATGGTACTCATATATAAAATATTATAAGATCTTACACATAAACATAAAATTTTAATTACCTACTAAATTGAAGTTTTTATTATTTGCTATTTATTTCACTAAACAACTTCCTCATAATGCCACGTACACTTCCTGTCATTAAATGTACAAGCGTGTGGTTGAAAGAAAATAATTTTGTAGTTATATAATATGTTGCTGTTCCGTTTTCACACTGTTTACTATATATTTATAAGAAGGGTCCCAAAAAAGTTGACGACTGTGATATCAAGTTATTAAGTTATAAAGTTATAAAGTTATAAAGTTATAAAGTTATAAAGTTATCAAGTTATAAAGTTATAAAGTCATAAAGTTATAAAGTTATAAAGTTATAAGTTTAAAGTTATAAAGTTATAAAGTTATAAAGTTATAAAGTTATAAAGTTATAAAGTTATAAAGTTATAAAGTTATAAAGTTATAAGTTATAAACTTATAAAGTTATAAACTTATAAAGTTATAAAGTTATAAAGTTATAAACATATAAAGTTATAAAAGTTATAAATCATAAGATTAAAAAAGCTCAAAAGCTCCCTTAATGCAAACTAAAATTTTACTTTAGAACACGTTCATGTATTTTCCCCCATTTTAACGGTGCCATCCTAATCTGTATGCTTTAGTCCATAGTCCATTTGTCAGTTACAGCTGCCATTTATATGTTCTTATCTCCTGTTACAAAATCATATAATTTTAACAAAAACACAAACAATACCAGCATAAATGAAACAAAACAAATATAAGAAAACAACAACAACTACAACGACAGTATTATTATGTGTTGTATGTTTGTATAGAGTATAACAAAAAGGTGGAGGATATGCCGGTAAAGAAGAAATAAGAGGACAAAAGCGAATTTTGTAAGACCTACAAGTCTTCATTTAATTAATTTAAAATTATTCGGTTGGTAGTGAAAGATATAAACTAGCTTTTCTCATATAAAATTTGATTGAATTTTTTTAAGAGATTTATTCAAGCTTTTTTTAATTTATATTAAAACTTTTTATAAAATGATTAGTTCAAGCTTTTTTGAAGCTTTTTATGAAGATTTTAAATAAAGCTTAAAAAGCTTTATTGAAGCTTTTTCATAAAAAGATTTATTGAAGCTTTTTCATAAAAGCTTTATTGAAGCTTTTTCATAAAAACTTTATTGAAGCTTTTTTTATTCAAGCTTTTTATAAAAAAAGTTTTATTCCGGTTTTTTTTGTTTAAAAAGTCGCATTCAGTTTTTTTCATAAAAATCTTTATTAAAGATTTTTCTTTAAAAGCTTTATTAAAGATTTTACTTTAAAAGCTTTATTCAAGCTTTTTATAAAAAGCTTTATTTAAGCCATTATTAAAATGTTATTTTTTATTTATTTATTCCAGCTTTTTTAAAACTCTATGCTTTTTTATAAAAGGCTTTATTCCAGCTTTTTATAAAAGGTTTTATTCCAACTTTTATATAAAAAGGCTTTATTTGAGCTTTTTATAAAAAGCTATATTAAATATTTTTTTATAAAAAGATTTATTTGAGCTTTTTTATAAAAAGCTATATTGAACATTTTTTTATAAAACGCTTTATTTGAGCGTTGTTATAAAAAGCTTTATTAGGGATTTTCATAAAAAGCTTTTTTTGAGCTTTTTATAAAAACTTTTTTTGAGCTTTTTATAAAAAACTTTATTAGAGTTTTTTTATGAAAAGCTTTACTGAAGCTTTTTATAAACGGTTTTATTCTTGTTGTTCTTAATAAACTTTATTAAAGTTTTTCATAAAAAACTTTATTCAAGCTTTTTAAAAATAATTATAATTCTTGATTTTCCATAAAAAGTATTATTCAATCTTTGTCATTATATGCTTTTTTTCAAGCTTTGTCATAAAAAGCTTTATTCATACTTTCTAATAAAAAGCTTTATTTAAACATTTTTATAAAAAGCTGTATTTAAGCTTTTTCATAAAAAACTTTATTTAAGTTTTTTATAAAAAGTTATTTTCGAAATTCTGAATTTTTTTTTCGGCTTCGAGTGGTTTACTTTCCAGTCTTGGGTAATACAATTGCACTAACCATTCTCCACCATCTAGGCAAATTCCTGCATTTCTTAATTTTATTTACTATTTGCAAAGTTTGGACTTACTCAACACTTAGTCTGGGTGACAAAACTAATCCTACTTTGAAAAATTACTACTCACATAAAGTTGTTAAAAAGTCATAATGGCGAACACATTTTATCCATAAAGAACACATGCACATAAAATACAAAAACAACAAGTGGTGAAAAAGCTCATATCTATATATAGAAACAATAATACGCTTATATTTGTATATTAAGGTGGTATGGATTTTGTCATTTGAAGAAATGGGGTTTATGTACTTTCTAAATAGTATAATTTTGATTAAACTTTACGTGAAAATGATGTAAGTATTTTAGTGTTTAGAGTCAGGAGTTTTTAGTATAAAGCAACCGCCCTAATACACAAATATCAACTAGATTTCACGGTTAGTTAAAAGTATATACATACATATGTATATGTATGTGTGTTTGTGAATTTGTAAGTGAATAAAGAGAACAGAAGAAGAAAACAAAAGCATAAACAATGGCATTGACGACATCCACAAACACTAAATGTCTACTTAAGAAATGTGACATTTGTACATTATGGGTCAGAGAAATAGTTGTGAAAGTAACCAGGTAGTATCAGGAGCTTTGTAACGATTGGAAGGAAAACTTTTCAAACATTTTTAGTGGCCCAAAGAATCCACTCTATCTTGAAAGTACTAAGTTGTTCTTAAAAACTATCGGGTAGTTATAAAAATTAACTTTTACACCCACACTTTGTCCTGCACATACAATTACTAACAAACATTTTCACTTTGTAAGTAACAGCCTTTATGTATGCAACAAGTTTTGTTTAACTTACTGCTTCCCCACTATCTTTCTCTCAGTATTGCTTAATGTCAGACTACAATATTTTACTTTTTTTCCGCTTTAAATTTCTATAAACAATATATAATAATGGAAAACTTTAAAAGTTGAATATTATTTTTCATATTTTGTAAAAAATAACTAAACTTTTACGCAATTTGTTTTCATTGTATTATTTGTTTACAAACAAAACGAGTAACGTTGCACATTAGGGATATGTTGGCAAATTAAGGGAAAATAATCTTAAATTACAGATTTCTATAAAGTTTCACATGTCTAGAGAGAAAGTTTTTTCGACTTTAAGTTTTTTATTTGGAAAACTGGGAAATTAATTTATTGAAAGAACTGAAGTGGAACTGAACTGGAACTGAACTGGAACTGAACTGGAACTGAACTGGAACTGAACTGGAACTGAACTTGATCAGAACTAGAACTGAACTAGAACTGAACTAGAACTGAACTAGAACTGAACTAGAACTGAACTAGAACTGAACTAGAACTGAACTAGAACTGAACTAGAACTGAACTAGAACTGAACTAGAACTGAACTAGAACTGAACTAGAACTAGAACTGAACTAGAACTGAACTAGAACTGAACTAGAACTGAACTAGAACTGAACTAGAACTAGAACTAGAACTGAACTAGAACTGAACTAGAACTGAACTAGAACTGAACTAGAACTGAACTAGAACTGAACTAGAACTGAACTAAAACTGAACTAGAACTGAACTGAACTAGAACTGAACTAGAACTATAACTAGAACTGAACTAGAACTGAACTAGAACTAATCTAGAACTGAACTAGAACTGAACTAGAACTGAACTAGAACTGAACTAGAACTGAACTAGAACTGAACTAGAACTGAACTAGAACTGAACTAGAACTGAACTAGAACTGAACTAGAACTGAACTAGAACTGAACTAGAACTACTAGAACTAGAACTGAACTAGAACTGAACTAGAACTGAACTAGAACTGAACTGAACTGAACTAGAACTGAACTAGAACTGAACTAGAACTGAACTAGAACTGAACTAGAACTGAACTAGAACTGAACTAGAACTGAACTAGAACTGAACTGAACTAGAACTGAACTAGAACTGAGCTAGAACTGAACTAGAACTGAACTGAACTAGAACTGAACTAGAACTGAACTAGAACTGAACTAGAACTGAACTAGAACTGAACTAGAACTGAACTAGAACTGAACTAGAACTGAACTAGAACTGAACTAGAACTGAACTAAAACTGAACTAAAACTGAACTAGAACTGAACTAGAACTGAACTAGAACTGAACTAGAACTGAACTAGAACTGAACTAGAACTGAACTAGAACTGAACTAGAACTGAACTAGAACTGAACTAGAACTGAACTAGAACTGAACTAGAACTGAACTAAACTGAACTAGAACTGAACTAGAACTGAACTAGAACTGAACTAGAACTGAACTAGAACTGAACTAGAACTGAACTAGAACTGAACTAGAACTGAACTAGAACTGAACTAGAACTGAACTAGAACTGAACTAGAACTGAACTAGAACTGAACTAGAACTGAACTAGAACTGAACTAGAACTGAACTAGAACTGAACTAGAACTGAACTAGAACTGAACTAGAACTGAACTAGAACTGAACTAGAACTGAACTAGAACTGAACTAGAACTGGGGCGTATGAGTTTTATTAATATCGTATTTTCCTATTCTACGTATAATCCTGAGTGAATGAGAACATATAAGAACATTAAATTGCAAGTTTTTAGTTAAAATGAAAATTTTTGAAATTTCTAATATTTATATAAGAATTTATAACACGGAACTTTTAGCAACTTCAAATAATACTTTTCAAAATTTCTACAGTACATAACTAAGTAAAACAAAACTTACCATGCAGTATCTTGATCTATAAGATTTTTTGTCACTTTTGAATTTTTTTCCTAGAAAAATAAAATAAAAATAAAATAAATCATATGACATTTTTAGAATTGAAAATTCTTTGAAATGAACTAATAGTACTTTTTGTAAGGGAGTGATACTCAATGAATTTTCTTTTTAATTTCACACAAAGGCAACATACGATTCTTTCATCTACTTAATAGTACTTTTTAAGTATACACTGAAAGTGTTCACGATGTTAAAATTTAAATAATTTTCCTTGCTAAAACTATGAAGAAATGTTTAGTTTGCTTTTGGTTTTAAATGTTTTAATATAAAATTTTCTTATTAATAGAAGTTTATGAAATTTTTTCTTAAACTTAATTTTTTTCTTTAAAAAAACTTCAAATTTTAAACGGTATATGGTTCTGAAAGAAAAAGTAAAATTTTGTATCTATTATCAAGCATGTGTGTCCATGACAGCTGGAATTTGATGTTTATCATACAATACATATAAACATGTCTGTTTTATGTAGAAGTGTTTTTCTCGTTAAACACTATAGTGTAGAGGGTATTATGCGTTTGTGCTAAGGTGTGTAACTAGAAATCTAATCAAAATAAGATTCCCAGTTTACAAGACAATATACGTCCCTCTTTCTTTGCCCTCTGCAACTTTGTTAAACAATTGTCACCTTTATAGTGATAAGTGGGAGTAATTTTAAATAGATTCATAGATGTTGTAGGTTATCGTATATTCGGATTCGACTTTCATTTCATACATGTTTTTGTATGTTATATTTATTATATTCATACTTTAAAATTTGTTTGTATGTTGCCATGTTTACAAGAAGAAAAAAAAAAATCCGAAATGATTTAAATTTTTAATACATTTCAATGCCTTTTCATATTTAGCATAATGCCAAATGTTAAAAAGTGGTTCATAATGTATACATACATTCATATAGGGTGACCCTCAATATAAGAAAGATTTCAAGAAGACTCCAACGTTATTGAAAAGAGTCTTTGATTTAATTTAGAAATATATTTTCATAGTATATGGAGTAATACATATTGAAATTTAACATGAATTTTTGGAACACCCTTTCAACGGCTGTTTAAATGCTGTTTGTTACACGAGAAATTGTTTTATTGAAATATTATGTAAAATATTAAAATAAATAAGAACAAATTTAAAATGCCTTTGATTTTAAAGCGTATTTTCTTTTCTTTTGATTTCATATAAAGTCTTAAAGGCGTATGAGTAATATTGAATTATTTCAATATATTATAAATAACAATCATACGCCCCCATTAAAAATCTAAAGTTTTGTGAACAAGAATATAAAACACATACAAATCAAATAGAAGCACATCCTTTGAAAGATATTTATTGTTTATAAGTAGTAGTTACCCGACAGAGTACCTTTATACTTTTCTCATCAGATTGTATACCCTAATTAACTAACCTTAGCTAATAAATCATAGTTAACCAACTGAAAACTTTAGGATTTTGTCAAATCTCTAACAAAATGTTTGATGATTTCTTCTTTAAACACCTCACGAATCTAATTTAAATAATGATGTTATTAAGCTAATAAAACAAATTTAAATAACAAGTCTTTTAATACAACCCAAAATATATTACATACATACATACTTGCATTAAATTTTATTTAATCTTATTCATTTTCTTCAAACTAAAGCGCAAAAAAAAAAACACGAAACCCTTGTGAAAAATTTCCATTATGTATTCAAAACTGCTAGCAGAACTACTTATGATAAAAAACACGTTTTATATCTTTTACTTTGTTAAAGGATACGAAAAGAAAACAACAACAACATAGAAAACAGCATCAGTTCTTTTACTGCAATAAGTTGCAAAGTTTAAAAAAGAAAATATAATGTTAAAAAATCAAATATGTGTTCATGCTACAAACAGAATTTGCTTAGTTACTAAATGTTATATGTTAAAACAAGAAAGAGTGCCATCTTATAAGTATATGCTTATATACCGAATTTTATATACACTTCACCAAAAAATTATAATTTTAAAAATTTAATTTTTTTATATTTTCAAAAAAAAAAAAAAAAAAACTTTTTTCATTCATTAATCTATTTTCATGATTTCGCCATCTTTTGTATAAATAAAAAGTTATTTTTACAAAAAATTAAATTTTCACTTGAAATGGTTTTTGCATTATTTTTCATCAAAAACTTGATTTTTATTTCTTGTTGGGATTAGATTTTGGTTCAGTTTTTAGTTCTCCACTTCTGTTCTACTTCTGCTCTAGTTCAGTTTTTAACATTCTCTAGCCGTATGAGTAATATTGAATTATTCTAAAATTATTTATATTAATCATACGCTTCCTGTTATATTTCATATCCAGTTCTATTCTAGTCAGTTCTAGGTCAGTTCTAGTTCAGTTCTAGTTCAGTTCTAGTTCAGTTCTAGTTCAGTTCTAGTTCAGTTCTAGTTCAGTTCTAGTTCAGTTCTAGTTCAGTTCTAGTTCAGTTCTAGTTCAGTTCTAGTTCAGTTCTAGTTCAGTTCTAGTTCAGTTCTAGTTCAGTTCTAGCTCAGTTCTAGTTCAGTTCTAGTTCAGTTCTAGTTCAGTTCTAGTTCAGTTCAGTTCTAATTCAGTTCTAGTTCAGTTCTAGTTCAGTTCTAAGTTCAGTTCTAGTTCAGTTCTAGTTCAGTTCTAGTTCAGTTCTAGTTCAGTTCTAGTTCAGTTTCTAGTTTCAGTTCTAGTTCAGTTCTAGTTCAGTTCTAGTTCAGTTCTAGTTCAGTTCTAGTTCAGTTCTAGTTCAGTTCTAGTTCAGTTCTAGTTCAGTTCTAGTTCAGTTCTAGTTCAGTTCTAGTTTCAGTTCTAGTTTAGTTCTAGTTTAGTCTAGTTCAGTTTCTAGTTCAGTCCTAAGTTCAGTTCTAGTTCAGTTCTAGTTCGTCTAGTTCAGTACTAGTTCAGTTCTAGTTCAGTTCTAGTTCAGTTCTAGTTCTGTTCTAGTTCTGTTCTAGTCCAGTTCTAGTTCAGTTCTAGTTTCAGTTCTTAGTTCAGTTCTAGTTTCAGTTCTAGTTCAGTTCTAGTTCAGTTCTAGTTCAGTTCTAGTTCAGTTCTAGTTCAGTTCTAGTTCAGTTCTAGTTCAGTTCTAGTTCAGTTCTAGTTCAGTTCTAGTTCAGTTCTAGTTCAGTTCTAGTTCAGTTCTAGTTCAGTTCAGTTTAGTCAGTTCTAGTCAGTTCTAGTTCAGTTCTAGTTCAGTTCTAGTTCAGTTCTAGTTCAGTTCTAGTTCAGTTCTAGTTCAGTTCTAGTTCAGTTCTAGTTCAGTTCTAGTTCAGTTCTAGTTCAGTTCTAGTTCAGTTCTAGTTCAGTTCTAGTTCAGTTCTAGTTCAGTTCTAGTTCAGTTCTAGTTCAGTTCTAGTTCAGTTCTAGTTCAGTTCTAGTTCAGTTCTAGTTCAGTTCTAGTTCAGTTCTAGTTCAGTTCTAGTTCAGTTCTAGTTCAGTTCTAGTCTAGTTCATTCTAGCTCAGTTCTAGTTCAGTTCTAGTTCAGTTCTAGTTCAGTTCTAGTTCAGTTCTAGTTCTAATTCATTTTTAGTTCAGTTCTAGTTCAGTTCTAATTCAGTTCTAGTTCAGTTCTAGTTCAGTTCTAGTTCAGTTCTAGTTCAGTTCTAGTTCAGTTCTAGTTCAGTTCTAGTTCAGTTCTAGTTCAGTTCTAGTTCAGTTCTAGTTCAGTTCTAGTTCAGTTTCTAGTTCAATTCTAGTTCAGTTCTAGTTCAGTTCTAGTTCAGTTCTAGTTCTAGTTCAGTTCTAGTTCAGTTCTAGTTCAGTTCTAGTTCAGTTCTAGTTCTAGTTCAGTTCTAGTTCAGTTCTAGTTCAGTTCTAGTTCAGTTCTAGTTCAGTTCTAGTTCAGTTCTAGTTCAGTTCTAGTTCAGTTCTAGTTCAGTTCTAGTTCAGTTCTAGTTCAGTTCTAGTTCAGTTCTAGTTCAGTTCTAGTTCAGTTCTAGTTCAGTTCTAGTTCAGTTCTAGTTCAGTTCTAGTTCAGTTCTAGTTCAGTTCTAGTTCAGTTCTAGTTCAGTTCTAGTTCAGTTCTAGTTCAGTTCTAGTTCAGTTCTAGTTCAGTTCTAGTTCATTCTAGTTCAGTTCTAGTTCAGTTCTAGTTCAGTTCTAGTTCTTCTAGTTCAGTTCTAGTTCAGTTCTAGTTCAGTTCTAGTTCAGTTCTAGTTCAGTTCTAGTTCAGTTCTAGTTCAGTTCTAGTTCAGTTCTAGTTCAGTTCTAGTTCAGTTCTAGTTCAGTTCTAGTTCAGTTCTAGTTCAGTTCTAGTTCAGTTCTAGTTCAGTTCTAGTTCAGTTCTAGTTCAGTTCTAGTTCAGTTCTAGTTCAGTTCTAGTTCAGTTCTAGTTCAGTTCTAGTTCAGTTCTAGTTCAGTTCTAGTTCAGTTCTAGTTCAGTTCTAGTCAGTTCTAGTTCAGTTCTAGTTCAGTTCTAGTTCAGTTCTAGTTCAGTTCTAGTTCAGTTCTAGTTCAGTTCTAGTTCAGTTCTAGTTCAGTTAGTTCAGTTCTAGTTCAGTTCTAGTTCAGTTCTAGTTTCAGTTCTAGTTCAGTTCTAGTTCAGTTCTAGTTCAGTTCTAGTTCAGTTCTAGTTCAGTTCTAGTTCAGTTCTAGTTCAGTTCTAGTTCAGTTCTAGTTCAGTTCTAGTTCAGTTCTAGTTCAGTTCTAGTTCAGTTCTAGTTCAGTTCTAGTTCAGTTCTAGTTCAGTTCTAGTTCAGTTCTAGTTCAGTTCTAGTTCAGTTCTAGTTCAGTTCTAGTTCAGTTTAGTTCAGTTCTAGTTCAGTTCTAGTTCAGTTCTAGTTCAGTTCTAGTTCAGTTCTAGTTCAGTTCTAGTTCAGTTCTAGTTCAGTTCTAGTTCAGTCTTTTTCAGTAGTTTCAGTTCTAGTCAGTTCTAGTTCAGTTCTAGTTCAGTTCTAGTTCAGTTCTAGTTCTAGTTCAGTTCTAGTTCAGTTCTAGTTCAGTTCTAGTTCAGTTCTAGTTCAGTTCTAGTTCAGTTCTAGTTCAGTTCTAGTTCTAGTTCAGTTCTAGTTCAGTTCTAGTTCAGTTCTAGTTCAGTTCTAGTTCAGTTCTAGTTCAGTTCTAGTTCAGTTCTAGTTCAGTTCTAGTTCAGTTCTAGTTCAGTTCTAGTTCAGTTCTAGTTCAGTTCTAGTTCAGTTCTAGTTCAGTTCTAGTTCAGTTCTAGTTCAGTTCTAGTTCAGTTCTAGTTCAGTTCTAGTTCAGTTCTAGTTCAGTTCTAGTTCAGTTCTAGTTCAGTTCTAGTTCAGTTCTAGTTCAGTTTAGTTCAGTTCTAGTTCAGTTCTAGTTCAGTTCTAGTTCAGTTCTAGTTCAGTTCTAGTTCAGTTCTAGTTCAGTTCTAGTTCAGTTCTAGTTCAGTTCTAGTTCAGTTCTAGTTCAGTTCTAGTTCAGTTCTAGTTCAGTTTCTAGTTCAGTTCTAGTTCAGTTCTAGTTCAGTTCTAGTTCAGTTCTAGTTCAGTTCTAGTTCAGTTCTAGTTCAGTTCTAGTTCAGTTCTAGTTCAGTTCTAGTTCAGTTCTAGTTCAGTTCTAGTTCAGTTCTAGTTCAGTTCTAGTTCAGTTCTAGTTCAGTTCTAGTTCAGTTCTAGTTCAGTTCTATTTCAGTTCTAGTTCAGTTCTAGTTCAGTCTAGTTAGTTCTAGTTCAGTTCTAGTTCAGTTCTAGGTCAGTTCTAGTTCAGTTCTAGTTCTTCTAGTTCAGTACTAGTTCAGTTCTAGTTCAGCTCAGTTCTAGTTAAGTTCTAGTTCCAGTTCAGTTTCTTAACTCAGTTATTGTTTTCAGATTTGGATCCCGAGGATATCTGGGGTCTTCAGGAAATAAGAGTCGGACATATGTATAGAGAGGCAGACAGACGGATATATGTTGGTTTAATCGAATCCGCTATCTATAAGGACCCAGGAAATTACAAAACGGAAATGGCAAACCTTTCTGATGTTGGTGAAGGGTATAAAACTAAACAACATGTAGCTGTGTAATCACTAAGGTGTGCTACATAAAATCTCCGAAGAGTTAAAATCGAACAAATGAAAAAGTTTTCGAATATTTATTTATTTCAACAAAAGAAATGCAATGTAAATGATCTGTAAAAGAGATTTTTGGGGGAGATATTAAAAATACTACAATAACGTCTTGGAGTAAATTGGTGCACATGTTTGAAAGCAGCTAAGCAAAAAACATTTGGTTTGGAAAAAGTTCATTTCAGATGTAACAGTGTAGGAGAACTGTTTCAATGCATACGTGAATTGAAAAGTTTTAATTAAGTAGGAACCAACGATATGTGTGGCATACATACACTTTACAATTACCAAACAGTTTTATATGAATTTCTATATAAGAGACTATTGTACACTAATTCAAAGCATTTAGCTCGTGAGATTGTTGTCCTTATATATAATATTTTTATAATAAATTTTAAAAAATCCAATTACTTTTTTTTTTCTAATGAATATTTCAACAAAATACTTCTTTCACAACTTTATTTCATGATAACAAAACTTAATCTTTAATTTCTATAATTTCAAAAAGCTTTTTCAATCAACTACACAGGAAACCAGTTTTACTTTTAAATAAATACCAGTTCTCTCTACTTTTCCTGTTGCTGCTGAAGACCACGCCAACATCACAAGTACAATGAGTTTTTGAACTTAATGAAGTGTAAAGTGTCAAAGAATTTAACAGGATAATGAGTGAGTAGGAAGAGAGTGAAAAAGAAAATACACAACAAAAAGGTGTTAATGGTTTTAGGTGTGTGAGTATGAATGATTGTTGCTGTATGTGGGTTTTAGCTTATTTTTTTATTGAAAGAATATTGTCAATCAAACAATTTTCCAATACATAATTCATAAATGTTATAACAAAAAAAAAAAAAAAAAAACAACGCAAAGGAAAAAGTATCATAAAAATGAAATATGTAAGAGAAACTTAAAAAGAAAATAAAACAATTCAAAAGAAAAATACTGAATAAAGAAAAAGAAAGGGGAGAAGAATGTGAAGAATTTTTCTTTAAATATTTATGAGTGAGTGAGCACAATTACAATTGTTGTACAGCAAAAGTGAAAAAATTATGTTAACACAGCAAAACAAAATTTAATTTTATAGAAATTTCAAAGCAATTATTAATTTTCAAATATTTCTTTAACTCTAAATCATTCTCAGTTTAACATGAAGTGTTTGCTGGGTATTCTTATTCGATTATTTATTCGTTAAAAATATTTCGTTTGTTGAGAGAAAATTTGCACAAAAACAGAAAATTATTTATTCCAAGGTGTACTTCCATTTGATTTCTACGACTTTTCTTTTAAAGTTATAAATATGTAAGTAGTTAAAAATATTAAGTTTTTTCTATAGAAAAATTGCATTATGTTTTGATAGAAAGTTTTCTAAATGAACTGAACTAAAACTGGAACTAAACTAAAACTTGAACTGAACTAGAACTAAACTAGAACTGAACTAGAACTGAACTAGAACTGAACTAGAACTGAACTAGAACTGAACTAGAACTGAACTAAAACTGAACTAAAACTGAACTAGAACTGAACTAGAACTGAACTAGAACTGAACTAGAACTGAACTAGAACTGAACTAGAACTGAACTAGAACTGAACTAGAACTGAACTAGAACTGAACTAGAACTGAACTAGAACTGAACTAGAGCTGAACTAGAACTGAACTAGAACTGAACTAGAACTGAACTAGAACTGAACTAGAACTGAACTAGAACTGAACTAGAACTGAACTAGAACTGAACTAGAACTGAACTAGAACTGAACTAGAACTGAACTAGAACTGAACTAGAACTGAACTAGAACTGAACTAGAACTGAACTAGAACTGAACTAGAACTGACTAAACTAGAACTGAACTAGAACTGAACTAGAACTGAACTAGAATGAACTAGAACTAGAACTGAACTAGAACTGAACTAGAACTGAACTAGAACTGAACTAGAACTGAACTAGAACTGAACTAGAACTGAACTAGAACTGAACTAGAACTGAACTAGAACTGAACTAGAACTGAACTAGAACTGAACTAGAACTGAACTAGAACTGAACTAGAACTGAACTAGAACTGAACTAGAACTGAACTAGAACTGAACTAGAACTGAACTAGAACTGAACTAGAACTGAACTAGAACAGAACTAGAACTGACTAGAACTGAACTAGAACTGAACTAGAACTGAACTAGAACTGAACTAGAACTGAACTAGAACTGAACTAGAACTGAATTAGAACTGAACTAGAACTGAACTAGAACTGAACTAGAATTGAACTAGAACTGAACTAGAACTGATCTAGAACTGAACTAGAACTGAACTAGAACTGAACTAGAACTGAACTAGAACTGAACTAGAACTGAACTAGAACTGAACTAGAACTGAACTAGAACTGAACTAGAACTGAACTAGAACTGAACTAGAACTGAACTAGAAACTGAACTAGAACTGAACTAGAACTGAACTAGAACTGAACTAGAACTGAACTAGAACTGAACTAGAACTGAACTAGAACTGAACTAGAACTGAACTAGAACTGAACTAGAACTGAACTAGAACTGAACTAGAACTGAACTAGAACTGAACTAGAACTGAACTAGAACTGAACTAGAACTGAACTAGAACTGAACTAGAACTGAACTAGAACTGAACTAGAACTGAACTAGAACTGAACTAGAACTGAACTAGAACTGAACTAGAACTGAACTAGAACTGAACTAGAACTGAACTAGAACTGAACTAGAACTGAACTAGAACTGAACTAGAACTGAACTAGAACTGAACTAGAACGAACTAGAACTGAACTAGAACTGAACTAGAACTGAACTAGAACTGAACTAGAACTGAACTAGAACTGAACTAGAACTGAACTAGAACTGAACTAGAACTGAACTAGAACTGAACTAGAACTGAACTAGAACTGAACTAGAACTGAACTAGAACTGAACTAGAACTGAACTAGAACTGAACTAGAACTGAATTAGAACTGAACTAGAACTGAACTAGAACTGAACTAGAATTGAACTAGAACTGAACTAGAACTGATCTAGAACTGAACTAGAACTGAACTAGAACTGAACTAGAACTGAACTAGAACTGAACTAGAACTGAACTAGAACTGAACTAGAACTGACTAGAACTGAACTAGAACTGAACTAGAACTGAACTAGAACTGAACTAGAACTGAACTAGAACTGAACTAGAACTGAACTAAACTGAACTAGAACTGAACTAGAACTACTGAACTAGAACTGAACTAGAACTGAACTAGAACTGACTAGAACTGAACTAGAACTGAACTAGAACTACTAGAACTGAACTAGAACTGAACTAGAACCTAGAACTGAACTAGAACTGAACTAGAACTGAACTAGAACTGAACTAGAACTGAACTAGAACTGAACTAGAACTGAACTAGAACTGAACTAGAACTGAACTAGAACTGAACTAGAACTGAACTAGAACTGAACTAGAACTGACTAGAACTGAACTAGAACTGAACTAGAACTGAACTATAACTGAACTAGAACTGAACTAGAACTGAACTAGAACTGAACTAGAACTGAACTAGAACTGAACTAGAACTGAACTAGAACTGAACTAGAACTGACTAGAACTGAGAACTGAACTAGAACTGAACTAGAACTGAACTAGAACTGAACTAGAACTGAACTAGAACTGAACTAGAACTGAACTAGAACTGAACTAGAACTGAACTAGAACTGACTAGAACTGAACTAGAACTGAACTAGAACTGAACTAGAACTGAACTAGAACTGAACTAGAACTGAACTAGAACTGAACTAGAACTGAACTAGAACTGAACTAGAACTGAACTAGAACTGAACTAGAACTGAACTAGAACTGAACTAGAACTGAACTAGAACTGAACTAGAACTGAACTAGAACTGAACTAGAACTGAACTAGAACTGAACTAGAACTGAACTAGAACTGAACTAGAACTGAACTAGAACTGAACTAGAACTGAACTAGAACTGAACTAGAACTGAACTAGAACTGAACTAGAACTGAACTAGAACTGAACTAGACTGAACTAGAACTGAACTAGAACTGAACTAGAACTGAACTAGAACTGAGCTAGAACAGAACTAGAACTGAACTAGAACTGAACTAGAACTGAACTAGAACTGAACTAGAACTGAACTAGAACAGAACTAGAACTAGAACTGAACTAGAACTGAACTAGAACTGAACTAGAACTGAACTAGAACTGAACTAGAACTGAACTAGAACTGAACTAGAACTGAACTAGAACTGAACTAGAACTGAACTAGAACTGAACTAGAACTGAACTAGAACTGAACTAGAACTGAACTAAACTCTAGAATAACTGAACTAGAACTGAACTAGAACTGAACTGAACTGAACTAGAACTGAACTAGAACTGAACTAGAGCTGAACTGAATTAGAACTGATAATTAGTTCTCACAAGTATACTTAACAGAAAACTTCTCTCTCTCTCGAAATGAGAATGTTTTCTATACAAAAAAACTAGTATCCGACTAATTTCTATACTAACTCGGCTACTCTATGTTATGTATTGCTAAGAAGTTTTCTTTAAAGAAGATAAATTTCCTCTTTGCAACACAACTTCTTTTCTTAATATTTTCCACAAATTCTAAATCGAAAAGTACATCTCAATTAAGTCTGTTACATTTAAATCAAAACAACTGTATAACAACATTTATAATCTCATCATATTTAAGATTAATTATTCATGTATACAAACAACATCAAGTAGCTAAATGTATTATTAATTATAATTTCATTTATAAATTAAGTAGAAGCCATTTATTATAAGTCTCCAGCATAGAATCACTCTATAAATCGTTCATTTATATATTAAGGAACAATATTGTTTGCCATTGGCAACAGCCAAAACAGGAATAGTATCAAATAACAGACATTTTATTTGTTACTCTAACAGGTATAAATTCAACACACAAATAATTACAAAATCAAACACGTACAAAAGAACACACACATACCCACACACACACATTACAACGCAAACCTTATTACATTTATATATACAGTCAATATATATACATAGAGAAATTCTTGTAATCACATTTTTGGCTTCAACAGTTGTAAACATGACTATTTAATATGAAAACAAATCTATAAAAATACATTTCATGCCACATTGTTAAACGTAGTTATTGGTAGAAGCTTTAGCAATGATAGCAAACAATAACAAACAGCAATATTGCCAGCAACAACAATAGCAAAAACTTTTAACAACAAGGAAATATAAACAATTAATGGTCTTGACCATAAAAATAATTATTGGCCTTTAACTTGACTTTTGGCAATTTTTTTTTTTGTTTTTTTGGTATTGAACCCACAGAACACAAAGCAGTGATTAAGATTTATACGATAAATTGCACAGGAAATGCCATAAAGTATGTTAACAATTAATTGAATTTTAAAGGGGCGTATTGCGTTAAAGAGATTTAAAGGATTTTTTAAATTTCGGAGAAAGAGAAAAGTTTTCTTTAGAGAAAATTATAGAAAAAATTAAAAAAAAAAAGACTCGACTATAGACTAGACTAGAATATAGACTAGATTATAGACTAGACTATAGACTAGACTAGCCTATAGACAAGACTAGACTATGGACTAGACATAGATAGACTATAGACTATAGACTATACTATAGACTATACTATAGACTATACTATAGACTAGACTATAGACTATACTATAGACTATACTATAGACTAGACTATAGACTAGACTATAGACTATACTATAGAGCAGACTATAGACTAGACTATAGACTATACTATAGACTAGACTATAGACTAGACTATAGACTAGACTATAGACTAGACTACAGACTAGACTATAGACTAGACTATAGACTATACTATAGACTAGACTATAGACTAGACTATAGACTAGACTATAGACTAGACTATAGACTAGACTATAGACTAGACTATAGACTATACTAAAAACTAGACTATAGCTATACTAAAAACTAGACTATAGACTAGACTATAGACTAGACTATAGACTAGACTATAGACTAGACTATAGACTAGACTATAGACTAGACTATAGACTAGACTATAGACTAGACTAGACTATAGACTAGACTAGACTATAGCTAGACTATAGACTAGACTATAGACTAGACTATGACTAGACTATACTAGACTATACTAGACTATAGACTAGACTATAGACTAGACTATAGACTAGACTATAGACTAGACTATAGACTAGACTATAGACTAGACTATAGACTAGACTAACTAGACTATAGACTAGACTATAGACTAGACTATAGACTAGACTATAGACTAGACTATAGACTAGACTATAGACTAGACTATAGACTAGACTATAGACTAGACTATAGACTAGACTACAGACTAGACTATAGACTAGACTATAGACTAGACTACAGACTAGACTATAGACTAGACTATAGACTAGATTATAGACTAGACTATAGACTATAGACTAGACTATAGACTAGACTATAACTAGACTAGACTAGACTATAGACTAGACTATAGACTAGACTATAGACTAGACTATAGACTGGACTATAGACTAGACTATAGACTAGACTATAGACTAGACTATAGACTAGACTATGACTAGACTCTGAACTAGACTATAGACTAGACTATAGACTAGACTATAGACTACTATACTAGACTAGACTATAGACTAGACTATAGACTAGACTATAGACTAGACTATAGACTAGACTATAGACAGACTATAGACTAGACTATAGACTAGACTATAGACCTGACATACTAGACTATAGACTAGACTATAGACTAGACTATAGACTAGACTATAGACTAACTATAGACTAGACTATAGACTAGACTAAGACTAGACTATAGACTATACTATAGACTAGACTTAGACTAGACTATACTAGACTAGACTATAGACTATACTAGACTATAGACTAGACTATAGACTAGACTAGACTATAGACTAGACTATAACTAGACTAGACTATAGACTAGACTATAGACTAGACTATAGACTAGACTATAGACTAGACTATAGACTAGACTATAGACTAGACTATAGACTAGACTATAGACTAGACTAAGACTAGACTATAGACTAGACATAGACCTAGACTATAGACTAGACTATGACTAGACTAAGACTAGACTATAGACTAGACTATAGACTAGACTATAGACTAGACTATATACTAGACTATAGACTACACTATAGACTAGACTATAGACTAGACTATGACTAGACTATAGACTACACTATAGACTAGACTATAGACTAGACTATAGACTTGACTATAGACTAGAATATAGACTA
>NW_023997540.1:0-20712 GCF_015586225.1 Lucilia sericata
TGTTGTTTTATGTTTGAAAAAATTGTTGTGTTTTATGGCGTTTGGTTTTCCACTCAAATCAAGCAATATTGTTGTTATTTTTATTTTGATTTTCTTTTTTTCTTAAATTTTTAATGGCAACATGAAACTTCGCAGTTGTTTTAAACAACAATACAATTTTTTGATAAATTGACAAACAAATTCTAGGTATTTGTTGTTAATACTATATTTATTTTTCAGGTTTCGTTATTTTCTTTTAAAACATTATTTTTTGACACTTTCAAAACACCTTATTTTTCACTTTTTGTTGTTTTTGTATTGGCTGCAGGTATTTTAAGAATAGATTTGAACAGAAAATTCTGAAATTTCAGTTAATTATTTTTAAAATAATTACTTGTTCACTTTTTTTATATTTGTAACAAATAAAAATTACAATATTTTTTGGTTGCAGTTAAAAATTTCATAAATTTTTATAATTATTATTTTTGTGGTTTGGCTTTTTTAATTAATTAATTATTACTTTGTTTTTATTTTTATTTTCTCTTATATATTTATTTATTTGTATTTGTTTTATATATTTATGGTTTTATTATATATTTCTTAATCATTTTACATACACATTGTATTTTTTATTTCATTTATATTTCCATATAAAATATATTTGTTCTTTATTTAAATTTTGTATTGTTTTAAATTGTATATATTCGATGCGCTGATGATGTATGAGACGCGCTTTTCATTTGCAGTTCGTTGTTCGTTACAACTTATACGCCGTGTAGCACTAAATGAACTGATCTATAATGTGTTTTGTATTGCTTCTGTTAGCTTACTCACTCAGCGATCATTGAGAATATTTCCATTTAACACATGTGTGTGTGTGTGCCCGTAAGCTTTTATGGAAAGCTTTTTCTGTTGTTGTTTAAAATAATCTCTTAAGCTTGTGGAATTCTCTTTGGAAAATAGTTTTTCATTATTTAAGTCAGCTGCTTAATATGATCAGTTTTTATCTAATAATTTGCTACATTACACAGTGGGGCAGAAGAGATATTTTATACTTTATTGTTAATAACTTCCACTGGGATAGCGGTATTATCACAATCGGTACCGGCATTATTACAATTTTGTGTATATAATCCAATTAAAATAAAATTACCTCTTAAACTAGGATCAGAGCACAGCTTCCATATAAGGTCCACTTTCAAAATAACTCGTAAATTAATTCGTTTCGAATTTTTAATCGGATATCATCTCATATTGGCAATAGGTCCCATATAAGGTCTTGTTTTAAAATAAATTAGTCAAATCGTAAAAGTTCACTTCCGAAAATCACTTAGTCGTTTATAAGCAGCAAACCAAAATGATTCGAATTTTAATCGGATATTGGCCATAGCTCTCATATAAGATCTAACTTGTTTTAAATAAATCTGTCATTTCTAATCGTATATCATATATTCGAGTAATGAAATTGAACCCATAAAAAATATGGAGCACATTCGATTTTTATAATTTTGGAAAACATTTATGTTCTTAAACACATGCTTACCTCTTATAATTTCCGAGTTGTAGGCATTTGAATATTAAAATTTACCTTGTTCGTCCTTTTTTTAAATATGGCTTCAAATTGTTTTCTTAGTTAGGCAAATAAATTACCAAAAAAAAAATTAAGAATAAATTTATGGATCCAATTTTCAATTAAAAATTTCATGATTTGCTGTTTTTTGGATGAAAAGAAGCCTTAACTATTTTCTTACTAAAATAAACTTTCCTAAGAACACTTTATATTTGTATGTTTTTCTGAAAGGTATCTTTATATAATTTTCCGGAGCAGAGAAATTAATTTTGAATACTTTGTTCTGAAGTGAAGTCATGTATTCCAGAGAGAGAACGATCTGCATGAATCTGCAAATAGTGTTCGGACAGGGTAATTTCTAGGTTATAGTTTGGTGAAACAAAACTTCACAACCACTCTTAAATCAATTACTATTCTTAGAGTTTTTAACTGGTCTGGCAGCATGTGGCGAAATGATTTTGACATTCATCGGTCAATGATTTCCTGTGAAGTTCAGTTAGTCCAACTAGCAGCGATGGAACTTTTTTGGTGGCATGGAATGCTGATTATTATTGTTTGATGGATATTAGAGATCGACCTAGATTCAGCATCTTGGACGGACTTAACACATGACTTCTAATGCTTTGTGTTGTACTGTGGCCTTCGGTAGGTTAGTGGTTAGTGTTCTAGTCTGGTAGGCCGGAGGTGGTCGGGTGAGTTCGATTCCCACCTGAGGCACTGTTTAAGGAGCGCACAACAGGCCCAATGAGAACCGAGGAGAACGAACGAACGAACGAACGTAACGAACGAACGAACGAACGAACGAACGAACGAAACGAGACGAACAACGAACGAAACGAACGAACTAACGAACGAACGAACGAACGAACGAACGAACGAACGAACTAACTAACTAAACGAACGAACGAACGAACGAAGAACGAACGAAGAACGAACGAAACGAACGAAAACGAACGAACGAACGAACGAACGAACGAACGAACGAACGAACGAACGAACGAAACGAACGAACGAACGAACGAAACGAACGAACGAACGAACGAACGAACGAACGAACGAACGAAAACGAACGAACGAACGAACGAACGAAACGAAAACGAACGAACGAACGAACGAACGAACGAACGAACGAACGAACGAACGAAACGAACGAACGAACGAACGAACGAACGAACGAACGAAAACGAACAACGAACGAACGAACGAACGAACGAAGAACGAAAACGAACGAACGAACGAAGAACGAACGAACGAACGAACGAACGAACGAAAAACGAACGAACGAAAAACGAACGAACGAACGAACGAACGAACGAACGAACGAAAGAACAACGAACGAACGAACGAACGAACGAACAACGAACGAACGAAAACGAACGAACAACGAACGAAACGAACGAACGAACGAACGAACGAACGAACGAACGAACGAACGAACGAACGAAACGAACGAACGACTGAACGAACGAACGAACGAACGAACGAACGAACGAACGAACGAACGAACGAACGAACACGAACGAACGAACGAACGAACGAACGAACGAACGAACAACGAACGAACGAACGAACGAACGAACGAACGAATAACGAACGAACGAACGAACGACGAACAACGAACGAACGAACGAACGAAGAACGAACGAACGAACGAACGAACGAACGAACGAACGAACGAACGAACGAACGAACGAACGAACGAACGAACGAACGAACGAAGAACGAACGAACGAACGAACGAACGAACGAACGAACGAACGAAAACGAACGAACGAACGAAACGAACGAACGAACGAACGAACGAACGAACAACTAACGAACGAACGAAACGAACGAACTAACGAAAAAACTAACGAACTAACGAACGAACGAAGAACGAACTAACTAACTAAATAACTAACGAACGACTAACTGAACGAACGAACTAACTAACTAACTAACTAACTAACGACTAACGAACGAACTAACTAACTAACGAACTAACGAAGAACTAACGAACTAACGAACGAACTAACGAACGAACGAACTAACGAAACGAACGAACTAAATAACTAACGAACTAAACTAACTAACTAACTAACTAACGAACTAACTAACTAAACGAACTAATAACGAACTAACGAACTAACGAACTAACGAACTAACGAACTACTAACTAACTAACTAAAACGAACTAACTAAACGAAAACTAACTAACTAACTAACGAACTAACTAACAAACTAACAATAACTAACTACGAACGAACTAACTAACTAAACTAACTAACTAACACTAACACGAACTAACTAACTAACTAACTAACTAACTAACTAACAACAAAAACTAAAACTAACTAACTAACTAACTAACAACTAACTAACTAAAACTAACTAACTAACTAACTGACTAACTAACTAACTAACTAATACACATTTCATCGCCAGTAATGATGTACGCAAATAAATCGAAGAAACATATCTCTGCGCTTCATTTGAACTTTTTATACCCTACACCACCATAGTGGGAAGGTTATTATGCGTTAATGCTGATGCTTTAGCTTGTGCACACGCTACAGGGCGCAATTTTCAATATAATGTGATGAAATTTGGCAAATTTCTTCTCTAGATCCAATTACCAAAAATGAAAATGGTTGAAATCGGTTTATTGTTTCATCTAGCTCTTAATGCTAACAACAATTAAGCTTTTTTTCATCCCTTTCTTGTTTATAATATGTATAGTATATCAGATGAAGAGTAAGCCATTACTAGACTCCTTATAACTAATGCGATCGGCTTGTTGTTGTCATTGAAAAGTAATTTCATGTATCAGTGCAAGTTTTTAATAGGTTTTTGCTGGGATATGCATCAAATGATCAAAAACCTAAGACAATTTATAGAACTCCCTGCATTTACGTCATTTTTGTTCGTCTGGCTGCTGTTGCAGCATGAAATATTAACATTAAAAAAGTTTTTTTTTTTACTTAATAGCAAAACTTTTCTTGCTATAATTATAATAATTATCATAAACTTTATTTCTCTTCTACAAATAGTAAATAAACATATGTTTTTTATCACAGTTTGATTTGTTTAGTGTTTCTCTTAAATCATTAATCTCTTACGCATTTTCAGCAAAAGAAAAAAAAAGAAAATTAAATGTGAAAAGTAAACAACTCTCCGGGTAACAGTTTATAAATGTGTGTAAAAATTCACTCTCTCTCTCGATTCTTTATAAAATAAGTTTATATTTACATATTTTAATAGTTATATGTTTCTTGTTGTTATTTTTATTACATTTTCCATGTAAACTTTTGTAAACAGAAAAGTTTTCTTTTTCAGACCACAACATATGAGTGCAGAAGTGGAAATGAAAGAGAGTGAGAGAAAGTAAGAAAGGAAGATGAAAAACTTTTAAATAAACAGTAATTTATTGCAATTGTCTACATGTCTGTGGGGGTAAGTGTGTAAGTGGGTGAGTGTAAAAAACCACAAGGAAGATAACAAAAACAACAGTAAATAGCAATTTAATAAAACTGCAACAATAACAACAACAGCAGCAGCATATGATGGTGATGACGATAATGATTATCATTGTAATTAGCTTTAAGTAGAAGAAAAAGATAAACTTTATTTACGCAGTTTTGCAGTGCACTCGTACACATCTGTACATAATGTATTACAAGTGGTAAACAAACAAATACAGCAATAATATAAACAAATGGGAAAAGGAAATGGTTAAGGAAAATACTTTTCCTATGCCCTACATCCATACATTAGTGCTTGATAGTAATTAAGTGAGGCAGTTTTATTTTAGTCACTATGAGGTGGTTTGAAAAGTTCACTAATAAGGATGTTCATAATTATGTTCCAGCAGCAAGAGCAAATTAATTAAGTATTACAGTTTCCGTTAGAAAAGTACTAAAGTACTAATTGAAATTATATCCATAAGCCTTTGTGTGTTTATAATAGAGTTTTTGCTTAAACATTTATTTTAAATTTATGTTTATTTAAGAGTGTTGTTCGAGTATTCTAGAAATCCCATGCTCCAGTACCTCATATTTGAAGCACATTAAGCCTCCTCAAATTATGGTAACTGCTTTCTTGTACGATATTCAAAAAGTGCATCATTAATTTTAATGGTGTTCTTTCCAGCCACAATAATTGCGCGCACAGTTGTTATCGTTAATTTTTTTCTCGGTTTAAGGATTCATAATAATATTTCATGAGGTTTATTATTTACATCTTGAGTGTAAACAGAAAATACAATTTAATAAAAAATGGAAAGTGCATTTCAGAAAAATGTTTGTTAAGAAAAATTTAAGTGTTTCATGTTGTTTATATGTACATTTCAGTTTATAATTACTCTAGTGTGTATATTTTACAAGTATGTGCTTGTACATTATACAAACATATGTACTATATACCCTGCAGTTCGGAGTCGTCACCCTGATCTCTTTCTATTCTCTTACCGATAATACGGCCTATGGACGAGTTTTAATGTAACACAATGGCTGTGTTCTTTAGGATAAATGATAAAAGAAATACACTGTCTCCTTATAAAACTGCTGGGTATTATATACTACATTTTAAATTGCTTTTAACATACATTCCCTAAGTAATATTTATTTTAATTGAAGATTTATTTTATAGACTTTTGAGATTACTAGTGACGTCACTAAAAACCTATAATTTTCCTCAATTGAATATGATGAATCAAAAAACAAGATACATGCTTTCATAACACAAAACACATAATTATTAGAAAGATGTTGTTCAAATGTTTTGAGTTAGATGAGAACATTTAAACTTTGAAACTTTTCACGGAAGTTAACATGTACTCAAAGAAATTAGGATATTTATGTTCTAAATATTAAGGGTCGGTTTCAGAGTGTAAGTTAACAGTAAAAACTCAAATTTTCTAAGACCATAAGTAATTCTATGGAATCAGTTTTTGGCAAACTATTGGCTCAGGAAATTGAGGTTGAGGATTAACCCCGCAAACACTTTTTACTTTTTAGAAAAATATAAAAAATCCCCAACCACCATGGCTGGATTGTAAAGTATTCAAGGCAAACCAAATACATATGTTCCTTGTTGGTTAAGCAAGTGTGAAAACTTAATCTTTAGAATCGAAAGAGTTGGGAACTCTCAGCCTAAAAGACATTTCGGAGTATAGGGGTTTAAAGAATTGAAGTAATCATTGGTCATAAGAGATTAACTTGTCTGGTGAAAAGCTGTTTTACTCAAAACCTATTGACCAGTCTGAAGTAAACGCTAGAGGTACCTATATTAAATGTAGTTCTCATAAGTCGGATTTTAGACTCAGAAAGATGGCCGAATTAAAAGTTGAAAGCATTAGTCGTGTTTGCATCTTATAAAAGTTAGGATAGGTTTCTTTCCTGGCTAACATTTACGACATTGACATGGTCATAAAAGAGAATTATGTCTTAATTAAGACGTCAAGAATGAATAGTTTTGCATAGTATTAGGGCCTTTTTAATTGCATACACCTCTGATGACTCTGGTGACAATGAGTTCCAAAGTATCAGAGGAATATCTGTAGGGCTAAATGAACTGATAGTAGTTAGGAATCGAACCCACCACCTCCGGTCTACCAGACATGAACACTAACCACTAACCTACCGGAGGCCATACAACTGATAGTAATATATTTGTTATATAGAATCAATAAGGTGTATGCGGAGCTCAACCTTTCCGCATACCAAAATTAATGTGTCGGATTTTATACCCTACACCGCTATAGTGGGGAGGGTATTATCCGTTTGTGCTGGTATTTGTAACACCCAAAATTATTGGTCCTACCTACACCTACCTTAAAGTATAACAATCGAATAAATTTTTATGTCGATTTAGACATGTCCATCTGTCTGTGTGTCCATGTATACCTTGTGTGCACGAAACAGGTCGCAATTTTTAAGTTAATTTGGTGAAATTTGGCACATATTCTTCTTTTGACCCGCTTGAAAAATAATTAAAATCAGTCCGTTATTTCGCCTAACCCTCACACAACCGTAATGCCCAAATAAAGCTTTTGAGCTCTTAATTACTTTAAAGTTTCTAGTTCCTCTACAAAAATCGGCAAATTTTAGTTTTATATAAGTCTATATGATACTGCAGATTAAGATCGGGTCTGATTTAAATGTAGACATTAATGTCTCTACCAAAATATAAAAGGATAGGTCTATATTCACCCTTTCACCAATTTGTTAAAATACCAGTCTTACCACAGCGTGTTCTCAGAGAGTAAGAAGGAAGTATCAGCACTTTGATGGATATTGCCTTTCGATGCACCAAATGCAACTGCACTGTTACCGTACAACTCTAGTGTCTTTCAGGCTGAAATATCGCGATAATATCAGCTAGTAGAGTACTACATGACCTCAATATTCGAGGAAACATAGGAATTTTTGTCGTTAGGCAAGCGGCATTCTTATACTACCACTTCCCTATTAGTTAAACAATGCAAGAAAGATTTGTCAAGGCTCGCCTGTCTGACATTACCCTTGTTTGGGTCCCTGCGCATAGATAGCAGTAATAACAAGATACTGGGTGCTAGACAGACATGCAAGTCGTTTTGGGCTTCAATGAACACTGTCGCAGTTGCAAAGACAGGGAAAAGGAAGATATGGTCTTCCATCTTCTCTGCGAATGGCCCTGCTTTATCCGTTAAAAGAAACCGTTTTCTTGACAGTTTCTAGCAATCCTTGGTGAGATATCTGGATCTAAGCTTAATGATATCTTGAGATTTCTCACTGCTACAGGCTGGATCTAATACTATACAATATTACTACTGACGAGAGGAGTGTCCGATCAAAACGGAGTCTCTTTGACTCTACTTGACTTTTCGCTCACAGCGATGTAACACGTTAACCAACCAACCGTTACCGGATCAACAGAGGTCATTCCATTAGTGAGGTTGTTCATTATTGCCCAGGAATGCTTCAGACATGATCTGAAGATTGCCGGATAGGAAGCAAGAGGACTGCGATGGTCAGAGAGCAGATAGCTCAAGTACTTGCGCAAAATGCTTGTACATGGACCTTTGCAAGTCACAAAGGGGCGGTGGTGAATCGTGTCTAATTCTCCGTGTATCACCATACTATAGAGCAACATATACGTATACGTATATGTAAAATGTAAAATGTTTGGACGCAGCATAGTGCTATTAAACTGTTTTAAAAAGAAAATTACATTTATCTCAAGGATTATATCGCACAGATGAGCTAACTACCAATGAACTTAATCAAATTTATTAAAAGTACTGGTTAGTTCTCTCGGAAATCACGGGATTCACAAGATAGCGTCCCATATAACCTAATCTAACAACCTAAGTATCAGTATAAAGGAATATATGTACATTAAACGTTTTAGCTTTTGGACGGTTCGGCATTCTCGAAAAAAGATTTCATTCAAATTTATTTTAGGCAAATCTAAACCAACACTGTAAAACTCATCCATTAATTAGATGTTAAAGCTTTTTTTGCTTTCTTTTGCTCCAAAAAGAAGAACAACATTTGGCGGTGGTTCTTTTGTTTATTTGTATTTATAAATATTTTAATTCTATGTTTGTGTATTTTTCTCCAACTTTTTTTGTTTTGCGTGAAATAATTAATCATTATTTCAACGTCTTGTCCAATATTTTGTGTCTAATTTTGGATACAGTAAAGTGGCAAAAAGATCGAACGCAAATTGTTCGAGCGTATTGTATTTGAAAGAAACGTAAGTTTTGTTTTGAATAAAAAAAACGTGTATTTTTTGTTTTTGTATATGAAGAACAACATAGCGTATGATTGTTATTAATCTGTTAATATTGTTTTTGTTATAATTTCTTTGCTAAAAAGTTGCTTGAATATAGAGAGTTTTTCCTAGAATTATAATAAAATTATTTGTAGATATGTTCGTATAAATACAAATATACATTCATAACTAAAGACCGTAACGTATTCGTTTAAATATCCATAAATAAATTTGAACGTATTGTTCACTTTCATGCTGGCAGTTTGATATATTTTCAGGTGCAAAACAACAAATCTTACTGTGAGTGTATCACAATAGAAGATGATTTATGACTTGCTGGCTGTCAAATTATGAAAAGTACTTGGGTATGTTAATTTCATTAAGTGGTAGGTAATAGAAAAAGATTTTCTTTTGGAGGATCTAAAGATTTAATTAAAGATTTTCGAAATTCGATGTTATCTTTACACTAGCAAGGCTTCTATTTCTCATTGTATCTATCTGTATAGAAACGATGTTTAGATATCGATTAAAAAAAAACAAAAATATTTTAAAAAATTCCTTGTAGAGTGTTTGAAAATCGACTTAAATTCCAAAAAAAATCAGTTTTTTTAACACACGTTTATTGCGGCCACTTTCATTTTGTTAAGATGAAAAACTTAATTTCATTTGGAAAACAAAAATAAATTTTTGACAAAATATTTTTGAAATAAAATTCTCGCGAAAAATACGAAAATCTCTCAGGTTGTGCTAGTAGTTCAAAACATATTGATTTCTTTAAGTTGTCTGAGTATTTAAATAAATGGAAAAATTTTGGGTAATTTCGATTTTACAGCATCATTAAATTGCCCAAACAATTATTTCATTAAGAAAATAAACAATTTCAATTCTATTTAAAGCTTTTTTTTATTATTAGTGAATGGTTCATAGTTCGTTAGGATAGTTTTAGTTGAGAATCATTCAGAAAGAAAAATTTTGGTTAACAGTGGAACCTGTAAAAGATGTACAACAAGATATTTAAACATAAAGATGTTTGGTTTTTTCTTAATAATTTTACTGTTTAAACCACACTAACAGATTTGAAACCTCTCATATCGTATAAGTCCATTAATTTCTTAATTTAAATTTTTGTCTTGTAAATATTCTGTTTATTTTATGTGGTTAAAGAAAAATCTCTGTATCATACAAGACACTACAATTTAGACAAATACAAAAAAAAAAAAAAAAAACTAAATAAATTTTATTAGGACAATGACAATAAAATATGACTGCCAGTAACAAAAGTAACAGCTGTGTTTAAAAGCAACACTTTTACAATCGAGTATGTGCCGCAAAAAACCCAAACAGACTGTGAGAAAGACAGACGGACAGCCAGACAGACGGACAGCCAGACAGACGGACAGCCAGACAGACGCACAAGATATAAACATAAAACTCTGTCTCATTCAAAAGACTCAATATTGTGGCAACAAAAAAACCGAATTGTATAATTTTCTTCTATTTATTTATAACGAAATAAAATACATTTGGAAGCACAACTAAGTTTTTCCCAAAAACATTTGCATGTACGTTTTTTTTTCTTCTATGTATTTTAAAAAGTAATAAGGAAATGTTAAAACCATGTGCATGTTTAGGTCATAAATTTTTAATATGGTCACCGCCATTCTTAAATGCAAAAAGAACATATTTACTCGCTCAAATGTACAAAATATATTTTTCATTTTTATTTTAAATTGCAAATAAAACTAAAAATTGCCAAAATAAATAGACTTGTGGCATGATATACATATGTAGAGTAAATTTTGTTCAACAAATACGAAATTTTAATAGGCTACAGGTGACAGTTTTCTAATTAAGTTTTATTAATTTTGTAATAAATTAATTTTAACAGAGAAACTATAAACTTACCAAACATCTATCTATATTTTATGAATATATTGTTTGACTACTGAACGGCTTATCCAATTTTATTGAAAATTTCAGTGTCGTCCCGTATATTTGTAAGGAACTACATATAGGCTACTTCTTGTTTCGAAATTTCAAGGTATCACAAGCATTAATCTTTTTTGCAGACATCTTTGGCATCTATAAGAATTGTTGTGGACAAAAAGGGCGGAACGGCTATAGTGGGCGTGATACCTTCCAAGTGGTGAAAATAGTATATCAGTATACCTGAGAAAATGTCCTCTAATTCCGAATGTCGAAACAACTTTAGAGTCAATATAAGTATTTAAGGCAAAAAGTAGGCGGACTAGAAGTAGGGGCGTGACGCCACCAATATGGCACAAATTTGTTTATCTGGGAAACTAATAGACCTAGAATCTCCAAACTGGAACCTCCCATATGAATGAAATGCACAAATTCGTATATCTGAGAAACTATTAGACATAAAGTCCTGAAGTTTTTTACAAAAAATCTGACGACAATATATAGCCATACCTCAATCAAATGAATCCTAAATCAAAATCCTGCGATTAAGGAGACCTCCGGTAGGTTAGTTGTTAGAGTTCTAGTCTGATAGATCGGAAGTGGTGGGTTCGATTTCCATCTGAGGGACTGTTTAAGGAGCGAACAACAGGCCCGATAGAGGCCTTGGTGTATATCTTCGGATGTGAGGGACATAGAGACGTCCGCCGGGCAAACGAACGAACGAACGAACGAACGAACGAACGAACGAACGAACGAACGAACGAACGAAACGAACGAACGAACGAACGAACGAACGAACGAACGAACGAAAACGAACGAACGAACGAACGAACGAACGAAACGAAAACGAACGAACAAACAAAAACGAACGAACGAACGAAACGAACGAACGAACGAACGAACGAAACGAACGAACGAACGAACGAACGAACGAACGAACGAACGAACGAACGAAACGAACGAACGAACGAACGAACGAACGAACAACGAACGAACGAAAACGAACGAACGAACGAACGAACGAACGAACGAACGAACGAAACGAACGAACGAACGAAAACGAACGAACGAACGAACGAAAACGAACGAACGAACGAACGAAAACGAACGAACGAAAACGAACGAACGAAAGAACGAACGAACGAACGAACGAACGAAACGAACGAACGAACGAACGAACGAACGAACGAAACGAACGAACGAAACGAACGAACGAACGAACGAACGAACGAACGAACGAACGAACGAACGAACGAACGAAGAACGAACGAAAACGAACGAACGAACGAACGAACGAACGAACGAAACGAACGAACGAACGAACGAACGAACGAACGAACGAACGAACGAACGAACGAAGAACGAACGAACGAACGAACGAACGAACGAACGAAACGAACGAACGAAGAACGAACGAACGAACGAACGAACGAACGAACGAACGAACGAACGAACGAACGAACGAACGAAACGAACGAACGAACGAACGAACGAACGAAACGAACGAACGAACGAACGAACGAACGAACGAACTAACGAACGAACGAACGAACGAAGAACGAACGAACGAACGAACGAAACGAACGAACGAACGAACGAAACGAAGAACGAAACGAACGAACGAACGAACAACGAACGAAAAACGAACGAACGAACGAACGAACGAACGAACGAACGAAACGAAAACAACGAACGAACGAACGAACGAACGAACGAACGAAGAACGAACGAACGAACGAAAACGAACGAACAACGAACGAACAAACGAACGAACGAACGAACGAACGAACGAACGAACTAAGAACGAACGAACGAACGAACGAACGAAAAAACGAACGAACGAACGAACAACTAACGAACGAACGAACGAACTAACTAACGAACGAACGAACGAACGAACGAACTAACGAACGAACTAACTAACAACGAACTAACTAACAACTAACTAACTAACTAACTAACTAACTAACTAACTAACTAACTAACTAACTAACTAACTTTTTTTTTTTTTTTTTTTTTTTAATTATTTAATCTTTATTTGCTTAAAAATTCATTTACAAATTTCTTAAAGAACTAATCCCGCGAAGCCATTAGGCTTATCTGCAGGATAATAATACAAGATATTATGTTTATTTTTTTTTCATTGCGAATTCAAAAAGTATAATTTTAGTAGTTTTTTCCTTTTGTGTATATTTGAATATTTTGTAGATTTGTGGGCAGTTTGTTTAGTATAGTAGGTAATACGACATCTAAGCTGTTTTTTCCGTAGTTGTTTCGGAAGCGTTCAACCTTATACCTTCCTTCCGCTCGTCGCCTGGTGTTGTATGTGTGGTTAATTGGTGATAGGAATCTTCGATCGTTGTAGAATTCGTTGATTATTGTGTTGTGGTATATACTTTTGACGTTTAAGACTTGTAATTTCGCGGCTAGGCTAGTTGTGTTGACATTTAAGTTGTTTGGTGTATTATGTGAAGTTGTGTTGTTGTTTATACCAGTGTTAGCGGTTGTGTTGTAATTAACGATATTGTTGTTTGCGTTTTGGTTTTGAGATGTAGGCATTTACTTGTCTGATGTTGCTTTCGACATGGTCGGTTTGATCAACTACAGAAGAGGTGTTTGTTGTGTGATATTCGACATTGGATAAATTGGTGTTATTCATGTTAACGTTTGTGTTTGCATTTACTGTTGTTAGTGCCACGTTGTTGGTATTTCCATATATCATGGAGTATTGTATTTGTTGTTTGCGCTGCTGGTTTTTTTCTAGAATTTTTAAGATTTGGTTTTGTGTTGTTGCAAACTTCTACAATATGTAGAGCTACCCCAAGCTGTAATACCGTGTCGAACGTAGGATTCAGCTAAGGAGTAATAAGCCTGCTTAAGAAATTAAATGGGGTACAGTTACTTAAGTGAAACAGATTATATGCAGGACTTCCTTAGTTTTTTCCGAAGATCTTGCGTATGTGATAACCATTTAAAGTTCTCGTCTACGAAAACACCTAGGTACTTATAGGTTTTTACCCACTTCAATAATTGTTGTGCATGTGTCTAACGTATAGGGTTTTGGGTCGTGTAGGCATTGGTTGTTGTGGAATTTTATTTTAATTTCTTGATTGGGAAGATGCGATGGTTTTTAATGTGCATTAGCTTTGTTTTCGAAGCGTTAATAACAAGACCGTTATCATGACTCCAATTTGTGGACTATATTAGTTCTCCGGGCCATGAACGAACAACGGAAACGAACTAACGAAGTAAACGAACACGTAACGGAACGAATCGAACGAACGTAACGAACGAACGAAACGACCGAACGAACGAAGAACGAACGAACGAACGAACGAACGAACGAACGAACGAAACGAACGAACGAAAACGAACGAACGAACGAACGAACGAACGAAACGAAAGAACGAACGAACGAAGAACGAACGAACAACGAACGAACGAACGAAACGAACGAACGAAGAACGAACGAAACGAACGAAACGAACGAACGAACGAACGAAACGAACGAACGAACGAAACGAACGAAACGAACGAACGAAAACGAACGAACGAAACGAACAACGAACGAACGAAACGAACGAACGAACGAACGAACGAAACGAACGAACGAACGAACGAACGAAAAACGAACGAACGAACGAAACGAACGAACAAACGAAGAACGAACGAACGAACGAACGAACGAACGAACGAACGAACAAGAACGAACGAACAACGAACGAACGAAGAACGAACGAACGAACGAACGAACGAACGAACGAACTAACGAACGAAAGACGAACGAACGAACGAACGAACGAACAAACGAACGAACGAACGAACGAAACGAAACGAACGAACGAACGAACGAAGAACGAACGAACGAAAGAACGAACGAACGAAACGAACGAACGAACGAACGAAACGAACAAAACGAAAAAACGAACAAACGAAACAAACGAACGAACGAACGAACGAACGAACGAACGAACGAACGAACGAAACGAACGAACGAAACGAACGAACGAACGAACGAACGAACGAACGAACGAACGAACGAACGAAAGAACGAACGAACGAACGAAAACGAACGAACGAACTAATAAGAACGAACGAAACGAACTAACGAACGAACGAACTAAAAACGAAACGAACGAACGAACGAACAAACGAACGAACAACGAACGAACGAACGAACGAACACTAACGAACGAAACGAAACTAACTAACAAAGAACTAACTAACTAACTAACTAACTAACTAACAACTAACTAACTAACTAACTAACTAACTAACTAACTAACTAACTAACTAAACTAACTAACTAACTAACTAACTAACTAACTAACTAACTAACTAACTAACTAACTAACTAACTAATTAACTGACTAAAGTGTGACAAAGTCCAGCAAGATAATCCGAAAACGAGTATTCTCAAACTTGGATCCAATATGGACCGATCCTTATGAAATTTGTCGGAGAGATTATTGCTAGTAAGAGTGACAAAGCCAAGCAATATGTACAAAGAAAACTATATGAGTTCTTGGATCTAGTATGGACCGATCTTTTCAAAATTTTTCGCATTTCATTGATATATGTAATGGCTTTTAAGTCAGTTTTGAGCATTAAACAAATTTTGTAAATGGGGATCTAATGTGGGCTATAAACCGATCCTAATAAATATCCTATAAAACTTTTTTGAGTCAAATTTTATCACTATTTGAATATTTTGAAGGCATTAAAGTAAAAGTAATTTTCTAAAGAAAACCTTATATGGGAGCTAGGGTCAATTGTGATCCATATACAATTTTGTAGAAATATGTTAAATCCTTTAAAGACTTGTTTGGGTTTAATTTCATTACTGTAATTGTTTTTATGCCTTTTTTTGGGAAGGTAACTTATATGGGTGTTGGGGTCAAGTCGGCCTACCGATATTCAATAGCAAGCCAACTATATCCATAGACAGACGGAAGGACATGGCTAGATCGTCTAAGAACCTAATAACCTAATAAGGGCCCAGAATATACATATTACTTACGTGGATCTACAACCAATATTATTGACATAGTTTGTTTCTCATGATTATCGCCAAAATATCTGTTCTGTAGCTGAATCTGTTATGAATTCCTTTATTCAGGAAGTAACTTTATATGTAATGTCGCAGTTAAAACCCACACAATTCCACTTTGCCTACACTTTCTAAAGTAGAGTGCATCCAAAGTATGAAAATAATTTGAATTGTACTTTTTCTTTAAATGCTCATCATATGCAAATAATACTACAACAACAGTAATAAAAACTCAAGACGAAAAATAGACGACGACTATAACACCAACACCACCGACGAAATATATGACTACTGGAAGTTTGCCAATACAATTAAGAGAAAATTTTTCATATTCGTACAAATAAAATGGACAAAAAAATTAAATCAAATGCGAGTATTGCACATAAATACGTATATGATTGTTTGTTATTAAAATATTAAAGAAAAAAAGAAAATGGACAAATGACGAAGAGGCGGCTGAGATGAAGGTAAAATAAAAAAACGGAAACAAATACACTTACCTTTTTATGACTTTTAAAAACAGAACATTTAAATGTATCTGTGCTGGCATCTCTTGCAATATAACTAAATATTTTGAGATCACTACTGTCATGAGATACATAAAATATACGATAAACAGGATGATTTAATAATTCAATTTCCTCGCAATCATTCGACCAATTCTTTTTCTATAAAAGAAAATTTTAAAAAAATTAACTTTTGTTTTTTAACAATTTATTACTAATTTTTAAATTTTACTTACTTTTCTGCGGCGTTTTTTAAGCACAACTCTTACACCATTGACGGAGATGTGGATGGTGACTTTACGTTTTTTCAAATTTTGCACTTTGCATTCGTACTAGAAAATATAGCGGAAAAAAAGAAAAATCATAAATTATTTAAAATGTTTTTGTTTTATTTATGTTGGTCACTTAAAAATAGAAAATTAAAAAATAGAGAAAACAAACAAAAAAAAACTATAAAACTACTGGCAGTTGAACAAACTTTGTTTTATTTTTAAAGCAAAATGAAACAAAAAACTTTCCTATAATTGTTTTTCTCACTCTTTTTAATTAGAGGAAAACTTTTTTATTAAATGGTTTTTTGGTTAGTTTTAGTAAAAGAACTAAAAATGGTAGTAAACATACTAGTATTTACTTTGTATTACATATAAAAACTTTCTTTTTGGCCCAGCAGTGTAATGCTCGAAATGCATTTTAAGAGGCCAATTTAAAGAACGATTTTAACGAAACTTATATGTATATATGGGAGCTAGGGGCAGATATGGACTGATCATAAAATATTTTCGATTGATTTTTATTAACGTAAAATATTTCAGTGTTAATAAGTGAATTGTGTACATTAAATCAGAGAAAGAAAATTTTGCACTCGTGAATACAATTTCATTTATTTCTCTCGTTATAAAACTCCATTTCATGTGATTTATTTTTAAACTCACGAAAACTATTTGCACTTCATTCTTTCTCATTTCAAGAGAGAAATTTATTTTCAGCTCTTTAAATTTCAATACCTCTCGCTAGATTTATTATTTAAACTCACAAGAAAACAACTAATAAGGGACTTTGTATGGGAACTAGGATCAAAGGAGGCCCGATCTTTATGAAATTTGGAAAGATCATCCAAATTTGTATAGAACTTAGTTATGCTGCCTTTTATCGAGATGCAATTATATTTAACATAAATATGAGCTTAAAAGCCCTTTTCGGGGGGTTCTGTTGTATAGGGGTTAGGTGAAATAATAGACCCATTTTATCCTTTTTCAATAGGCTTTGTCCTTGGGCCATAAAATGCCATATTTCATCAAATTGTCTTGAAAATTGCGACCTGTACCTTGCGCACAAGCTTTACATTTACGGACGGACATGACTTAATCGACACAGAAAACGATTCTAAGCCGATTGGTATACTAAAATGGTGTAGGTTATAATTAATTCCGCTTTATAGAAATTAGTAATTTTTTTCTTTACTGAAAAACTTGGAGAAAAAGAAAATTTTGCACAAGAGTTTAACATTGTTGGAAATGAAAAATGAATTTTTGTCTTTATACAAATATTTCTATCAAATATTCAATTTATGGAATAAATTTTCAAACAATTTTTTCTAAATTTTCGATGAAAGAGCCACAGCCACTACTTCTAGTCGACTTATTCTTAAACCAAATGTTCATATTGATACTAAAGCTACTTATAACACAGCACATTGGTTCAAATCATCACTTTTTCAGTGCGAAATTAAGATGGACAAAATAATGAAACTCTTTAAAGTCTATTAAAGGTCTATTAACCTACTGTCTTCAATTAAGATGACTTATATAACACAACTTTTTTGATTTTGGAAGCAGCAGCTTCGGTTGCTACAGCCCAATATAATAAATCAGTTTTAATACAAAATTTTTTTTCTTCTTTCCACCATGGACAACAGGATGACAAAAACACATGTCTGATAAGGACATCATCCTGTGCGTAGTCCTTTAATTAAATGAAAATGCTTGTAAGGTAGTACCCTAGAAAATATTAAATTATGCAAAACGCGCAGAAATTTCGGGTAAAGTGAAACTAATTCACAACATTTCGGGTACATACACACTTTCTAGAATTAACGTTTAAAAATAATTATAAAATATAGACTCTACAAAATACCCCTATTGGTAATCTGACAATTTATTATACTAATGATCACATGGATGTCAAACTTGTTCTTGCAAAATTTGAGCATTATATCTCTAATAGATTCTAAGATTGGGGGGTTATCACACCTTCTATTGCTAATCCGTCAAATTATTACACTAATGTTCACAGGGATGTCAAATTTGTTCTCAGATATATTTTTTTACTTAATTCAAATGGTGGGTACCACGCCCCCTATTGCCAATCTCTCAATTTATTACACTAATATTTACATGGATGTCAAAATCGTTCTTGCAAAATTAGAGGATTCTAGGTCTAGCAGTTTCTCAGATATACGAATTTTTGTACTGAATTCAAATGGGGAGTGTCACGCCCCCTATTGCAAGTCCGCCCATTTCTGTCTAAAATATTTATATTATTACTAAAGTGGCACTCATAAAAATTGAAGACTCTAACTTATATATTTTCTTAGAAATAGTAATTTAGTATTTTCTGTATATCGAAAGTGCCACGCCCACTATACCCAGTCCGACCCTTTTGCCCACAATAGTTCATATAGATGTCAAAGTTGTCCATAAAAAGGAATTTAGCTGTAGCAACTTCTAAATTAAACAATTTTTAATATTTACTATGTATGTGGGCGTGGCACTTTGCCTACTTGAAAAAAGTAGCCTATAGTTCCTCCCAGATATACACAAGTGACCCAACTCAAAAAAACGATATTGACAAAATTTTTACCAAGGTTTGTACTATTGGATAGTTGGCCAGACACATATTTCCAGCTCTAACGGTCAAGAACTGCCGGGCATAGTGTTTTATTCAAATTTGTGTATGGCCTACTACTTATCTAATTGTACTAACCTTTGTGCAAATTTCATCAAAATCGGAAGACATCGATTTTAAAAGTAGGGTCAGTTGAAATGACCCATATGTACATATATAGATTTTCGATCAATTTATAGAAAATTTTCTCTGAATTTTTCTTTAAAGATAATTTTGGATACAATTTTCTTTGTATGAAAGTTTTCTATTGAATATTCTACTTATAAACATTTTTTCTTTAAGATGTTCCCTTTATAGAAAAATATCGGTGAAACTTTATCTTTCCTTCCGTATTTTGATAAATATTCTTCCTATATAATAATTTCAAGTAACGAGCCTCACTATATGTTTTTTCATTAGTTTTTCCCCACTTGTCAGCATAATAAATTTTAATTTAACAATGAAATTAACAAAAAGGCAAAATTAAACTCATCACAAATGCATAAATTATTTGCCTATTATCATAGGATGTCATATTAAATGACACAAAAAGGAATGATTTAAATTTTATTTTAAGAAACAAAATACTCGTAGGTTTTTCAAAAAAGAACAAAATTACAGGCATAATTTACGATAAGATATTTTTCCTTTTGTCTTTGGCAAAATGTATGACAATGGCAGGAGCAGTAAACTAGAGTATGAATCGTGTAGTAAGAACTCATAAAGTACATGATAAAGTATAATTTTCTAGGCTTATTTTCCTTTCTTATTTTGCCAAAAACCTCAATGATAAGAGTAAAAATATAGCAAGTAAATCTCTAAAAAAAAAAGACAAAAAACACACAAACATCTAGCTAAATTGTTTTAAAATGACTTTTGAAATTTGTGACAGTCTGGTTTGTTTGAAAATAATATATGATAAAATTACTCACTACATTTTTATTTAGCGAGAATAAGAATATGATATGAGCATAATTTTTGAGTTGATAAAAAGGATGAGCAGGAGGAGGAGGAAGTACATTTGAAGTAGAATACTTAGAAAAAATATCTATAACTGTAGATGT
>NW_023997541.1:0-20598 GCF_015586225.1 Lucilia sericata
AATTTCTCTTGCTGCCAGGTAGTTAAATCTAGATTCTAGAATCTTTACCTATTGTTTATTTTTTTGAAATATATAACAATGCATACAGAAAAATTTTATAAATAAGAAGCTAGATATTGGTACTTTTAAAACATAAGATTGGATTAGTTTACCACCTTTAAAATTTTGTTTTAAGATTAAATGCAGTTTAGCAAAATTATCAGGAAATACATCAAATTACTGTCTATTACTTCTCTTAAATATTTGACAGACTATTGAAAGAGAGATCTAATATTTATTTTTAACAGGGAAGCATAAAAATAAATGTTATTTTTTATTAAATTTACAGTATTCTGGAACTAAAACAGAATTATAACTGAAACTACAACTGAACAAGAACTGAACTATATCTATATTAACTAGAACTGAACTTGAACTGAACTTGAACTGAACTAGAACAGAACTAGAACAGAACTAGAACTGAACTAAAACTGAACTAGAACAGAACTGGAACAGAACTAGAAGAGAACTAGAAAAAACTAGAACAGAACTAGAATAGAACTAGAACAGAACTAGAAAATAACTAGAACAAACTAGAACTGAACTCGAACTGAACTAGAACAGAACTAGAACAGAACTAGAACAGAACTAGAACAGAACTAGAACAGAACTAGAACAGAACTAGAACAGAACTAGAACAGAACGAACAGAACTAGAACAGAACTAGAACAGAAATAGAGAACTAGACAGAACTAGAACAGAACTAGAACAGAACTAGAACAGAACGAAACTAGAACAGAACTAGAACAGAACTAGAACAGAACTAGAACAGAACTAGAACAGAACTAGAACAGAACTAGAACATAGAACAGAACTAGAACAGAACTAGAACAGAACTAGAACAGAACTAGAACAGAACTAGAACAGAACTAGAACAGAACTAGAACAGAACTAGAACAGAACTAAGAACAGAACTAGAACAGAACTAGAACAGAACTAGAACAGAACTAGAACATAACTAGAACAGAACTAGAACAGACTAAAACAGAACTAGAACAGAACTAGAACTGAACTAGAACTGAACTAGAACTGAACTAGAACTGAACTAGAACTGAACTAGAACTGACTAGAACTGAACTAGAACTGAACTAGAACTGAACTAGAACTGAACTAGAACAGAACTAGAACAGAACTAGAACAGAACTAGAACAGACTAGAACAAAACTAGAACAAAACTAGAACAGACAATAGAACAGAACTAGAACAGAACTTGAACAGAACTTGAACAGATCTAAAACAGAACTAGAACAGAACTAAACAGAACTAGATCAGAACTAGAACAGAACTAGAACAGAACTAGATCAGAACTAAACAGAACTAGAACAGAACTAGAACGATCTAGAACAGAACTAGAACAGAACTAGAACAGAACTAGATCGAACTAGAACAGAACTAGACAGAACTTGAACAGAACTAAAACAGACTAAAACAGAACTAGAACATAACTAGAACAGAACTAGAACATAACTAGAACAGAACTAGACAAACTAGAACAAAACTAGAACAGAACTTGAACAGAACTAAAACAGAACTAGAGCAGAACTAGAACAGAACTAGAACAGAACTAGAACAGAACTAGAACAGAACTAGAACAGATCTAGAACAGAACTAGAACAGAACTAGAACAGAACTAGAACAGAACTAGAACAGAACTAGAACAAAGCTAGAACAGAACTAGAACAGAACTAGAACAGAACTAGAACAGAACTAGAACAGAACTAGAACAGAACTAGAACAAAACTAGAACAGAACTTGAACAGAACTTGAACAGAACTAAAACAGAACTAGAACTGAACTAGAACAGAACTAGATCAGAACTAGAACAGAACTAGAACAGAACTAGATCAGAACTAGAACAGAACTAGAACAGAACTAGAACAGAACTAGAACAGAACTAGAACTGAACTAGAACTGAACTAGAACTGAACTAGAACTGAACTAGAACAGAACTAGAACAGAACTAGAACAGAACTAGAACAGAACTAGAACAACTAGAACTGAACTAGAACTGAACTAAAACTGAACTAGAACTGAAGTAGAACTGAACTAGAACTGAATTAGAACTGAACTAGAACTGAACTAGAACTGAACTAGAACTGAACTAGAACTGAACTAGAACTGAACTAGAACTGAACTAGAACTGAACTAGAACTGAACTAGAACTGAACTAGAACTGAACTAGAACTGAACTAGAACTGAACTAGAACTGAACTAGAACTGAACTAGAACTGAACTAGAACTAGAACTGAACTAGAACTGAACTAGAACTGAACTAGAACTGAACTAGAACTGAACTAGAACTGAACTAGAACTGAACTAAAACTGAACTAGAACTGAACTAAAACTGAAGTAGAACTGAACTAGAACTGAATTAGAACTGAATTAGAACTGAACTAGAACTGAACTTTAAATATTTCAATGTAGAAAATAAAAGTTATAATTTTTCACAATATAATTAATCACCAGTATTTTACAAATATACATGCTATATTTTAAACCATCACTGTATGTTTGTCTTCTTTTATATTTTTATTGTTTAACCGTGTGTCATATGGAGACAGTTTGATTTTAGTAAACAAGCAAATAGATAAGATATTTAACCACAGATAAAAATAACTGAAGAGAATTATAATGAAATGTAAAGAGTGTTTCGAATTTAAGAGAGAGACATTTTTAATTTTCTCTTAACAGCCGATGTTTACCTTTAGGAAATAGTTCGTTTAAAATTACAAGCTTCATACATATGTTTGTCATCAATAATAGATTACAAATGTTCGTAAAGTATTTTATAATTTCGTCGTTCGTTCTATGAAACGTAGCTGATTTTTGGATTTTCATTACAGATTGTCAATTTCAAACGATGATAGTTTTTTTTTCTTTGGATAAGATCACTTGATAATGCAGAAGATTTCGTCACACGTTACAAAGAAAAACTCTTACCTTAAGGTGATGTTTTCAGGTAATATTTATAATTATTTTAATATTTTAACACTTGTTTCTCTTTTAGTTTTTGAAAATATACATTTTTCATAAAATTTTTTCATACACTTACCTTATATTACTGAAAATTTCCTACTGGGATCTGTAATTAAAACAAGAAAAAGAGAACAAATTAATATTTATATATGGCAATGCTTTTTTTATAGAAATCTCTCTTAAATATACTCTTAAATTACGTGCTAACAAAGAGTAGGGTGGGAAAATATCGGTAACATAAAAATTAGCCATTATTCAAATATGTTATTCGTAGTAAGTATTATTGTCATATATTTATACTTTTTGAAAATATTTAAACATTGAAAATTCTCACAGTCATTAATAATGGTCAAGGCTTTAGAAAACCAATTACTTGAGTGAAGTATTGGTTTCTGCTTAAAGACTTTGTAAAATTAAAAATAACTTTAACAGAAGAAGTTCATAATTAACATTGTAAAAATAAAGCTTTATTGAATTAAAATAAGGATATAACTTAACCACAGGATATTAAAGTAATTTTAGAAGAGATAACTTTAACTAATACATATCAACAAGGGTGGATTAAACTAAATCCGACCACTTAACCGCAAAAGAAAACTTTAATGAAAATAACTATAAAAAATGATACAAAAAAATCTTATGACACATTAATGACTAATAACATTCTGATCTAATAATGAAACTTGATCTAATAAGGATTAAAAGTAAACAATTCACAACCGGTATCACCATCAACACCACCACCATCCATCCACCCAACAACCACTCATTAAAACATTCTAAACGCCCTTATCATTGCTTTATAATCCGCTAAATTTGTATCATTTATTCTCACATTAGGGATGATCGCTTGACAAAGTGTTTTCAAGTAGTTCTTAAAGTGTAAACGATTTGTATGCAATTTAAAAATAACATTAGTATTTTTTAAGTGTTTTTTAATTGCTTTGTTGTTTTTATTAGAAAAATGCAAAAAAATGTGGTTCGTAAAAAATTGGTTTGTAATAATATTTGTGTTATTGCTGCTGATTGGCTATTGTTTTTCTAGGTAAATTTTTGTTGGGAAAAATTTGTCTGTTTGTTTGCTTGACAGAGTTCTAGTTCAGTTCTAGTTCAATTCTAGTTCAGTTCTAGTTCAGTTCTAGTTCAGTTCTAGTTCAGTTCTAGTTCATTTCTAGTTCATTTCTAGTTCATTTCTAGTTCATTTCTAGTTCAGTTCTAGTTCTAGTTCAGTTCTAGTTCTAGTTCAGTTCTAGTTCAGTTCTAGTTCAGTTCTAGTTCAGTTCTAGTTCAGTTCTAGTTCTAGTTCTAGTTCAGTTCTAGTTCAGTTCTAGTTCAGTTCTAGTTCAGTTCTAGTTCAGTTCTAGTTCAGTTCTAGTTCAGTTCTAGTTCAGTTCTAGTTCAGTTCTAGTTCAGTTCCAGTTCAGTTCTAGTTCAGTTCTAGTTCAGTTCTAGTTCAGTTCTAGTTCAGTTCTAGTTCAGTTCTAGTTCAGTTCTAGTTCAGTTCTAGTCAGTTCTAGTTCAGTTCTAGTTCAGTTCTAGTTCAGTTCTAGTTCAGTTCTAGTCAGTTCTAGTTCAGTCTAGTTCAGTTCTAGTTCAGTTCTAGTTCAGTTCTAGTTCAGTTCTAGTTCAGTTCTAGTTCAGTTCTAGTTCAGTTCTAGTTCAGTTCTAGTTCAGTTCTAGTTCAGTTCTAGTTCAGTCAAGTTCAGTTCTAGTTCAGTTCTAGTTCAGTTCTAGTTCAGTTCTAGTTCAGTTCTAGTTCAGTTCTACTTCAGTTCTACTTCAGTTCTACTTCAGTTCTAGTTCAGTTCTAGTTCAGTTCTAGTTCAGTTCTAGTTCAGTTCTAGTTCAGTTCTAGTTCAGTTCTAGTTCAGTTCTAGTTCAGTTCTAGTTCAGTTCTAGTTCAGTTCTAGTTCAGTTCTAGTTCAGTTCTAGTTCAGTTCTAGTTCAGTTCTAGTCAGTTCTAGTTCAGTCTAGTTCAGTTCTAGTTCAGTTCTAGTTCAGTTCTAGTCGTTCAGTCAAGAGGGTTTCTTCAGCTATAATTTAGTTTCTTATTGTTCATTAAATTCATTTTAAAATTAGAAATCAATTTCTTAATTAAGACATTTGTCTTTATCATTGAACAATAAAGACAAAGTAAACTTTATTAATAAAAATCTAAAAAAAAAGTATTACCTCTCAACTCAATCGAAAAATGCATTTAATGTGCTAACATTATGAATGAATTATGAGTTATGGTCATAAATGATCACCCAAGCGTTTCTATATTTCATTCATTCTTTTATTCTATTCTTCTGAAAATAAAATTTAATAAAAGATTTCAACTCATATGTCGCTGTTACATTATAAGTTAAGACTATGTCTAGTGTACTCATCTTACTACCTCAAACAATACAATATGTTGTAGCTTTAATATTTATGTTGCAACATATGTTTTAGTTCCACAACCTAATACCACCTCTTCCTCTCTCAACAGAGATAATTGATCCAATAAGACAACTTCGCTGTCACCCACGTTTAGACAATTCAACTGAAATTGTAACACACAACAAATAGACTTCCTCACGTATGTACTTTTTGATTATATACCAGTCACACATGAGAACTTTTTCTGACAAGATTTTCCTTCTTTTGTCAATTTTGTTACAATGTTTGATATTAAACTGGTGATTTAATTTTTTTTTTTTTTTTGGGTCTAGTTTATTCTGTAGTTGTTGTTGCAATGAAAGCTTGTAAAAAGCAAAATCTGTGAAAAGTGGTTGAAACATAATGACAATATTCCCATGATCTTAGTTAGAGCTGTTGTTGTTATTGCCTCAATGTGTCATATTATTTCAATATTCTAATCATACGAAGCAAATTTACGGACGGGAAATAAACCAACACGTGTGAGTGTGTTGTTGCAAAGGCAGATAAGGTTAAATATTGTTTATTGACTCAATCAAATTGGGCAAAATGTTTTAACCCTTAGGGTGGTTGCTTGATTTGGTTATCAACATTTTGTTAAGTCTCACTTTTAGACTTAATTTATTTTAATTTAAATAAAAGGTATATTTTAAAATGTTTTTTAACTTATGAAATTTGGTTCAACTTAAGTTCCCTTTTATAGAAAATAAGATCCGATTTTGGAACTTAACTAAAACTGGATTTAAATGAAAATGGCATTTTATTGCTTATATTTTGCCTAGACCTTTTAAGATTTTTTGGAAATAACACCATTTCATTATTGATTGACTATGTTCAACATTACATCCCATCAAATTTTTAACACTTTACATAAAAATTAATAAAACATTAACTGCACTTGGTTCACCGTCCAAATAACTTTTTCCAAAACCTCAAAACAACTTCCCACACGAACACGCGTCCAAATCAAAGTTCCCAAGTGAAAATGTGAAAACTTCTATTCCCGTGGGAGTAAAGAAAAAAATCACAGAGCATATTAAACTTTTTTCCAAGCCACATTATAACTTTAAGGACATGTCCAAAACAGAAATTAGTGTAACGGGTGTGAAGACGAAAAGCATAAACATTTAGGATAATGAGCTACAAACCTTAGGATAACAGTAACACGCGCACAAAAGTGTGTCTACTACACATACACAACAAACAAGATACAATAGAACACACAACCTATAACATAGATCAGCCTAAACACACCCCCTTAGGGCAGAGCTTATGGAGTATTAAGACTTTAATGGTATTTGTTCAAAAAATATAAAATTTTATTAAATATCCATTCACCACACATTATGAATTTGTTGCTTTAGTATCTGCAGTTTAGTGCAGTTTTATATTTTTAATATATAGAAACAATGGCAGAAGCTAAAGCCCCAAAACGTGTCATAAAATAATGAGTAAAATTTTGCTTAAGAACTAATTTTAACGAATATAATTAAAAATCTAATCAATGAAATATACAAATATAATTATTCAAAAAATCCTTTAAAAAGTTGCATAATTATTAAACAAATAGAATTTAATTTCCTCAACAGAATAGCTGTCAAATTTTATTACTTTTTTAATGTTTGTATGATAATTGAAATCAATTTTAAACGATCAATATCCTGATTTTATAACTACTGCGTCCTGTTGCCAAGTTCAAAACATTTATCATTGCAAGAAATGAAAAAAATGTAAAAGAAAAACCAATTTTAGTTTTATAACACAGTGGCGCTACAAAGTGGTAAATATAAGATTGATGTGATGAGTACTTTTTACACACACACACACCCAAACACAAACTTTCTGAAAACGGAAGTCAATGATGCAACATTTAGCTTTTGTTTTCGTAAATAGTATGTGGTAGTAGTTCATACATGTATTTACTGTGGTTGTATTACCTCTTGTGTATATTTGCAAAAGTCTGTATAGATGTATGACACACCTTGTTGGCAATGAATTTCCTGTTTTAGTACTTCTAGTATTTGGTTGGGTTCGTATCAAGAAGAAGTCTTATAAATGTTGCTTCTTCTATTTACTTATTTATTTTTTTCACATTTTTTTTGGTTTGGTTTTTATTTGTGAGCTTAATTCAAAGTAGATTGTTAAAACAGTTTGATGTTGCAATATGTAGGATTATCTTACTATACCCACACTTTTACACAAACATACAATCACACACACACACTACATTAAATGTATATGCGAGTAATTGACAAATACATTTTATTTGTAGGTTGTCTATTTAAGTTGCTTGTTTGGATTTCAAGCCAAAACATTTCAAATTATTGATTCTTTAACTGGAGGCAAGTATACAATAATTGCAACATCATTAATCAAATGTTGTGGTAAATGTTGCAAAAAAAAACCAAGAGCAAATAAAAATGTTTATTTTGTAGGAATGCATTCGGGGGAATTGGGGCATGAATAAAATTGAAAATAACACTGCGGTTTCCTAATTGGCTATGAGATGATAGAAGTTTGGTTATCCGAAATATTTGAAGTCCTGTTTAGCTGCTATGTAATTAGATCTTGTGCAGTTCTAGTTAAGTTCTCGTGAACTAGAACTGAACTAGAACTGAACTAGAACTGAACTAGAACTGAACTAGAACTGAACTAGAACTGAACTAGAACTGAACTAGAACTGAACTAGAACTGAACTAGAACTGAACTAGAACTGAACTAGAACTGAACTAGAACTGAACTAGAACTGAACTAGAACTGAACTAGAACTGAACTAGAACTGAACTAGAACTAAACTAGAACTGAACTAGAACTAAACTAGAACTAAACTAGAATTAAACTAGAACAGAACTGAACTAGAACTGAACTAGAACTGAACTAGAACTGAACTAGAACTGAACTAGAACTGAACGAGAACTGAACTAGAACTGGACTAGAACTGGACTAGAACTGAACTAAAACTGAACTACAACTGAACTACAACTGAACTACAACTGAACTACAACTGAACTACAGCTGAACTACAACTGAACTACAACTGAACTACAACTGAACTACAACTGAACTACAACTGAACTACAACTGAACTACAACTAACTGAACTACAACTGAATACAACTGAACTACAACTGAACTACAACTGAACTACAACTGAACTACAACTGACTACACGACTAGCAACTGAACTAGCAACTGAACTAGAACTGGACTAGAACTTACTAGAACTGAACTAGAACTGAACTAGAACTGACTAGAACTGAACTAGAACTGAACTAGAACTGAACTAGAACTGAACTAGAACTGAACTAGAACAGAACTGAACTAGAACAGAACTGAACTAGAACTGAACTAGAACTGAACTAGAACTGAACTAGAACTGAACTAGAACTGAACTAGTAACTGAACTAGAACTGAACTAGAACTGAACTAGAACTGAACTAGAAACTGAACTAGAACTGAACTAGAACTGAACTAGAACTGAACTAGAACTGAACTAGAACTGAACTAGAACTGAACTAGAACTGAACTAGAACTGAACTAGAACTGAACTAGAACTGAACTAGAACTGAACTAGAACTGAACTAGAACTGAACTAGAACTGAACTACAACTGAACTCGGACTGAACTACTGAACTGAACTGAACTAGAACTGAACTAGAACTGAACTAGAACTGAACTAGAACTGAACTAGAACTGAACTAGAACTGAACTAGAACTGAACTAGAACTGAACTAGAACTGAACTAGAACTGAACTAGAACTGAACTAGAACTGAACTAGAACTGAACTAGAACTGAACTAGAACTGAACTAAACTGAGAACTGAACTAGAACTGAACTAGAACTGAACTAGAACTGAACTAGAACTGAACTAGAACTGAACTAGAACTGAACTAGAACTGAACTAGAACTGAACTAGAACTGAACTAGAACTGAACTAGAACTGAACTAGAACTGAACTACAACTGAACTAGAACTGAACTAGAACTGAACTGAACTAGAACTGAACTAGAACTGAACTAGAACTGAACTAGAATTGAACTAGAACTGAACTAGAACTGAACTAGAACTGAACTAGAACTGAACTAGAACTGAACTAGAACTGAACTAGAACTGAACTAGAACTGAACTAGAACTGAACTAAACTGAACTAGAACTGAACTAGAACTGAACTAGAACTGAACTAGAACTGAACTAGAACTGAACTAGAACTGAATTAGAACTGAACTAGAACTGAATTAGAACTGAACTAGAAATGAACCAGAAGTGAGTTAGAACTTTTATTTAATTTTAATTAATATTTCGTAATAAATATCTATTAAGGTCATTAGAGGGTAAATTGTTCTGTTTATACTAAAAATAACTAATTAACTAAATTTATTCACAACATTGAAGGTTAGAATAAATCGGTATGGAAAATACTTAATTGCTAAATGTAAATTTAATAAAATGTCTTTGGTAGTGCTGTGAAAATGCAATAAAATATCTAGTGCAGTTCCATATAAAGAGGATTAGCCAGATCTACTGCTATCTTATGAGATTAAGGGCGGGTTTTTCAGATAAAGATAATCTACATTCTTTGTTTAAACCTAGTTTAATATATGTTTTGTGTTTTTCAGTAAACAGTAACGTTACTTATTATCTTAGTTTAACTGAGTGTTATTGGCCAATTAAACTTAAGTTATAAGTGAGAAGACACAATTAACAAAAACAATAAAACAATGATTTCGGAAGAACAAAAACTTAATATTTTAAGTAAATTGCAATTTTCCGATTCGTTTTGTTTTATTTACTATTGTTTTAAATGTTTATTTAACATTTTTCCAAAAATTTTCATTTTACAAAAGTATTATTTGCAAAAAACAGCTGTTCATTGTTTATATTTTTGAGTGAAAAGTTGGCAATACTAACAAAGTTAACTGAACTTAAATCCATAACTGAAAAACACAATCATCGGTTAAAGTCCGCCTACATTTGTTCCGAGTTTAATCTAACAGCAAGTTAAGCCTAGTTTAACTGAGTAGTAAGAAACCCGCCCTAAGTGAAAATATTTCATTGAAAGACAGATCAGACTACAATATCTTTTAACATAGGGATCATCTAGACATTTCTGCTCTTGCTGATTTGTTAGTGGATCTTTTGCTTTTCGAGTAATGCGACCTCGGTTCTGAAGACATAATTCCATAATTTTTCGCTTTAAACAATGTGATCTGTGAATACCCCCGATATTATTCACTGACTTCTACACATACATCAACTTTAACATTTACTTTTTTTTCATATAAATTACCAACAAAGAAACAAATTTTTTTTTTTGCGGTTTTGACCTTATTAAGAGAAAAATTATTCATGGTTGGAATGAATCGTTAAATTATGGTAAAAAGTGTTTAAAAATACTACACTTTTTTTCAACAAAAACAAAAAGAATATGTATGTATATAAAGCGTTAAATGATAAATTATAATTACAATACTGCTTTTAAGTGGAAATTAAATATAATCAGGTTTGTTGCTTGTTTTCCGTATACAAATTTTTAGATTAAATTTAAATTTAAACCAGTTTTTATTTCTTGAGTCAGAAAGAAATAGTAAACGGTTTAAAACTATTTCTTAGAATTAATTCGACAGTAGTTTATGTATGTTTATGTTTTTAAGAGATTTATTAAAAAGCGGGTTAATAAAAAACACAACAAACAGTGGATAGCAAAGGTGAAGCAACAAAATAATAATCTAGCTGAATAAGATTTAACAAAGATATAAAATGGAGTAGAATTTATAACTTTGACCTGTAATGTAAGGGATATTCTAATACCTATTCAATACTTCGAATATTATAAACCCTACTGTCGATTAAAGGATTTATCAATTATTATTTAGTTAAAAAGATTAATTGCTTTTTATTATACAAAAGGTTAAATGTTAAGTTTTTCATTTATTCTGTACATTTTAAATACAACTTGTAATCACAATATTCATAAATTGTTTTTATATAGTAAGAACTTTTATAAAACCCATTAATGCATTTAATTGTATTCAATTACACAAAGATGACAGATAAAATTGTGAGATGCAAATCATTTGTGTAAAATTTTTATTATTGTAATTGTACAAGTGTCAGAAATTAATACATAAATAAATATGTATGAATGTAAGTAAACTGATACAATTAGCAATAAAAATTTATCGAATTGTAAGTATGTAAATGTATTAATATTTAATTTGTTTAAATTAAAGTTGTTAAAGTAATTTATCCAATATTCATTCTTGTATGCAAGAATTTTTAATTGGTCTTGATGTCCTAAATAGTTTAGGGATTTGAACATTAACCCTTAGCCAACCAACTACAGAAGTGACCCAAGCTATTTTAACATGTGCTTGTGCACTCCGTAAATTACAAAGAGGCCGACAGAACGCTAATCCAAAGACGTTAAAGGAGCAATGAACCTTTACATTTAAGTTAAAGTGTTTACTCTCTTAATTACTTAGAGACAATAAAGTGACGACTGTCTTCAATCTTGATTACAATAGGAAGCTTAAAGTTACAGCAGTCTTTATCCTCGTTTACAAAGAAGTCGTAGAGCTTTGCGGGAACATCTGCCGCGTTGGCCTTTTATAACGGTGGTGCTTTTTCAACCACAGGTTGAGCTGATTAGATGGCTCATCAACGCCCCTTTGTGTATAACTATTATCTATTTCTGTCGGTCCATGTACAAACACTTTGCTTAAGTACTCGAGTTATCTAATCTCTGACCATTGCTACCCGATTGCTTAACTTCAGAAATGCAAAAACATAATTTCAGTTTACAACCACATAGATGAGATGGCCTCTGCTGAGTTGGCAACTGCGCCTAGAGACTTAATCGGTAGACCGAAACATTCGAATCCATCAAATAAGGCGAGGACTTGTTCTTACTCACAGTTTAGACACTGTGGTAAATCTGGTATGAACAGAGTAAACCCTGAATATATACAAAGAAGAAAAATTAACTAATATCACTTGTATAAGATACCAACATACTTCTCATTCATACGATACGCGGTATATGGATGGGTAAGGTCCGCACACCCCTACACCCATGACGTTTCATATACACATGACACCAACTCATTTCCAACGCTTAGTATCACAGTCACTCCTCTTTGTTGCCTCGACAACAGCACCGAACTTATCCCGATTTATAGACATTACCATACATCAGTCCTTTAATTTGGGTTTAAACCATGTCAAATTATTCCAAGTTGTTCCGTGAAGTTCTATGGCATAAAGTCTTTCTCGAAGCGAGACCAAAAAGCATCACATTAGTATTAAATAGAAACAAATGAACATAAATTGTCGCAAAGGAAACCTACGATCGGGCTTACATAAATTGGTATAAATTTTCCGACTTCTTCCCAACTTCTAGACAAGAATGATTGATTACATACGATCTTTCAAATAATAGACAATCGAAGGCATTTAAACTTTAAGTTAAGGAAATTTTTTTCTTTCACCTTCTTTTTATATACATTTACACTACAAAAATTACTGAATTTTCACACTAAACTGTGAATGGCCTCAATGCAAACTTTGGTTTCTTTACACAATCTATTTTAATTTCACAGTTAACAAGGGCAATATAATTTGTAATCACAAATAATGTAATTATCGAGATCATTATCATTAATTTCAAAACATACTTAGGTACTAACAAAAAAAAAAAACTCAATTATAAATTTCTATTAAAATTTTGCGACAAACGAAGAAGGGAAAGGAGAAGGAATGCAAGACGGGCGAAACAAATTTCACAATGAAAGAAAAACAGGATTCAATTTGTTTTCTTTTATTTCTTTACAAATGTTCAATAAATTTGTTTTTTTCAGATTTACATTGTAAGCTTTTTTTATCAAAACATACGGTAGTTAGGAAGTTGTTGTTGTTATTTTTTTTCATTTCTCTTGTCCACCAGGCATTGACACGAAAGTGTGAATTCACAATTAAAGTAAGAAGTGGGTCGCAGCAAGGAGCAGTGGTGCAGGCAGGGAATCAGGAATACAAATACAATTTACATTTTATGTAGCGTAGTGACGTTAGCAGCGATGGTAGCAGCATGTAGTAGCAGTAGCAGCATTTTTAGGGGCAGCTTGTGTAGTAAAGGAAAAATCGATTTTTGGTTTGTTGTTTTTGTTATTGCCAACTTCCCCAAAAACATTAACAAACAACCATAGCAAAAAAAAAACAACAAACAAATCCTATTATGCTTCATCGGGATGAGCAAAGAAAATGATAGAAAATGTACTTTAGAGAGAAACGAACACTAACTAACAACTAAACGAAGAACGAAAAAACGAACGAACGAACAACGAACGAACTACGAACTAACACACAACGAACGAACTAACTAACGGAACGAACTAACGAAACGAAAACGAACGAAAGAACTAACGAACGAACGAAAGAAACGAACGAACGAACTAAAACGACTAAGAACTAACGAACAACGACCGAACGAAACGAAACGAACGAACGACTACGAACGAACGAAACAAACGAACGAACGAACGAACGAACGAACGAACGAAACGAACGAACGAACGAACGAACGAACGAACGAAACGAACGAACGAACGAACGAACGAACGAACGAACGAACGAACGAACGAACGACGAACGAAACGAAACGAACGAACGAACGAACTAACGAACGAACGAACGAAACGAAAACGAACGAACGAACGAACGAACGAACGAACGAACGAACGAACAACGAACGAACGAAAACTAACAACTAACTAACGAACGAACAACTAACTAAGAACTAACGAACTACGAACTAAAACGAACTAACTAACTAACTAACTAACTAACGAACTAACTAACGAACTAACTAACTAACTAAAAACTAACTAACTAACTAACTAACTAACTAACTAACTAACTAAACTAACTAACTAACTAACTAACTAACTACTAACTAACTAACAACTAACTAACTAACTAACTAACTAACTAACGAACTAACTAACTAACTAACTAACTAACTAACTAACTAACTAACTAACTAACTAACTAACTAACTAACTAACTAACTAACTAACTAACTAACTAACTAACTAACTAACTAACTAACTAACTAACTAACTAACTAACTAACTACTAACTAACTAACTAACTAACTGAACTCCTTAGTATTTGCTCTGATGTTCCGCTTCACCATGATATTCTACCAGGAATCAGAGCCTCAAAGTTCCCTATTAATTCATGGTCTGGTATACAATCGGTCATGTCCGCTTTTTAGCCATTTAATGTATCCATTACTATGTATGAAGTAAAAGTAGATGTCGCTCCAATTTTGGGCAAAATAAACGAAGACTCACAAAAAATCTATAAGTCCAGTAAATGTGCAAAAGAATTTCATAATTCTTCCCTTAAAGTACCAAAAAGAAAGTACTCTCATGTACATCTCCGGCTCTCGTGCTCAATATAGAAAAAAGGAAGTCAGTCAGCAGAGAAATAGTAAAAACGATGGGTGGAGGAGGAGGAGTAGTAGGAAGGCCGAAGAAAAGAGTACATCCCTACATACACACTTTTATATACATACAAATTTCGCTAGAAAAATTGTGCGCGCCCTTTAAATAGAGAAATATTAACAAAATTTCTTACTTTTTTTTGTGGTTTTATATGAACAAAAACAACAAAAAAAAGGCCGTTAACATAAAATGAACTATGACGTTAACTAAAGGATAATGATTAATTTTAATGAATGAAAAGCAGAAAAGAAAGAAAAAACTTAAACTTACCCACCTTTTTCTGACGGCAATGTTTAAATTATTTGCTAAATTCAAGGAAGGCAGCACAAGGAAAACAATCTACAAATCCAATTTGCAATTGTGCTTTTTTTTTTTTTGAACACTAAGCAGTTTTAAACAATTTGTTTTACACTTGTCAATCAGCAATTTAAGTTTTAGATATTTATTTCCTTTTAACACATATTCCTTATACTTTATTTTTTTTTACATTATTTATAACTTAGCTTCGTTTTTTTGCAACTTCAATTTTCCAACCAAACTTCGATTTCTCTGTGATTACACAATAAATACTAAATGGCAAAATATACAAAGTAGTAAATATAAATATATATAAGTAGCAACAACAGCTACTTACTTTAATTTACTTCTTTTATTTTTGTTATTAATTTTTATCTATTTGCTTTATTGCTCTATATATTTTTCATGGCAATTGATTTTAACTTCACACTTCTTCACTTTTTTCACTTTTGTTTTACTAAATTTATATTTTTTTATTAAATTAACTAAAATGTTTCGTTATTTATATTATATTTTACAAGTTAAACCCCAAAAAAAAAAGAAAAACAATAAATTTATTTAATAATTTTTTCTTCTTATTTTACAAGGACCGTTTGTGTATGACTTCACCTAAACCGTATAAAACAACAACTGTGAATAATAACTTTTTACTATTTTAAAAACGGTCGGTCGTCGGTCTTGCTGAGTAATTGAGTTGTGTTTTAGTTGTTCGTTTTTATTTTTGCTGCTTGTTGTTGTTATTATTTGACGACGAAAATAACGTTTGTATTTTTTTCGAGAGTGCGCGTTGCCAACTTAACTTCGCCTGCTACTAACTAAAGTACATTGGTTGTTGTTATTGTTTTTGTTTTCTTAACAGGCAAAAGCACAAATTCAGTAAAACAAAGTTAGTGAAAAGTTGTCTTTCTCTCTTTTATATAAAAAGCAACAACAAAAACGTGTGCTAAAGCAATAAAACTTTGCTTTTTCGAGTTATAAGCTTAATGAGTAATAACATGACAGTGGGACAAAGGTACACCTGTTTCTTAAAACTTAAATTTTTAATAAAAATTAAATTTTTTATAAAAAAGTTAAGTTTTTTGAAAAATAAATAATAAATAAACAAAATTTTAGTAAAAACAAGTAAGAATATATAGTCGGACATGGCCGGCCATATGATACCCTACAGCAGCGACTATGTTACAAAGTAGGTTTATATGGGGCAGGCGGTTAAGTGGGACTATCCTTATAAATTTTGGTAGCGGTATTTAATTAAGTCTACATTAAAGTTATTTATGCAATATATCATCGTGATATTAGTATTTTTAAGTGAATTTTGACCATCAAGTCAATTTCTGAAGGGGACTTTATTTGGGGATATCAGCAGTATCATTAGGATTTATATAAAACTAAGTTTGGCAGATTTTTGGAGTGATATAAAAACCTTTAACATATTTATGAGCTCAAAAGCCCTATTCGGGGGGTACGGCTGTATGGGGGCTAGGTGAATAATAAACCGATTTTAACCATTTTCAATATTCGTCCTTGGTCAAAAGAAGAGTATGTACCATATTTCATCAAATTATCTTGAAAATTGCGACCTGTAGCGTACGCACATGGTTTACATTGACACACAGATGGACAGGCAGACATAGGTAAATCGATTTAGAAAGTGATTCTGAGCTGAATGGGTGTAGGACCAATATTTTTGGGTGCTACAAATGCATAATACCCTGCCCACTAAAAAGTGTTTAGTGAAAATTCGGAATTTGTGTGAAAAATGTGAAGTGAAAATCAGATTTTAGTAAAAAATCGTATTTAAGTGAAAACCCATATTTTTTGTAAAAAAAAAAACTTTAAATAAAACTTTAGTTTTAAAAAATTTTTAATAAAAGAATAATTTTTTTGTAAAAAATAAATAAAATATTTTGAGAAAAATCTTAATTTCAGTAAAAACTCCGACTTTAATAAAAAATGTTAAATGAAAATCCGGAATTTGTGTAAAAAAATTAAATTTTTAGTCAAAAATGGTATTTTTAGTGAAAACCCGGATTTTTAATAAAAAAAAACTTTAAACACAAATTAAACACAATTTTAAAAAAATTAAAATTTTTAATAAAAAAATAATTTTTTATAGATTTTTTTTGGAAAAAATAAATAGAATTTTTTGGGAAAAATCTGTATTTTAGTAGAAAATATAATTATTTTTAGAAAACCGAATTTATGTGAAAAATTCAACTTTTAGTAAGACTGTTTAGTGAAAATACGGAATTAATTTGAAAAATACATATTTTAATGAAAATCAGATTTTAGTGAAAAATCAGATTTTAGTAAAAAATCGCATTTTTAGTGAAAACACAGATTTTAGTAAAAAAAACATAAAACAAAATTTTAGACAAAATTCCGATTTTTTTGGATTTTGGATTTTTTTAGGAAAAATTGAAATTGACATAAAGCCAGATTTTTAGTGAACTTTCTGCAAGAACCGATTTTTAGAGAAAATTTTAATGTTCAGTCATAAATTTGGCGAATATTCACCACTATCTGCATTTCGATTACACGTTTCCCAATTCAGTTATGCAAGTAGGATTGGCTAAATTCTGCATTACGATCGTTTCTGCATCGCGATGCATCGTTTTTGTAAATTGTTATTACGCCAAACGAAAAAAAAGACTTTTTATTAAAAATTAAAATTTTTGTTAAAAATTAAATTTTTATTAAAATTTCAAATTTTTATTAAAAATTCAAATTTTTGTGAAAAATCGAATTTGTGGTCAAACTTAAGACTTTTAGTGAAAAATTCCTTTTTTTGGTGAAAACCCGAATTTTTGGATTTATAGTGAAAAATAGGATTTTTGTTAAAGAACGGATTTCTAAAAATCCGTGTGTTTTTGGGAAAAATCAGATGTTTAGTAAAAAATTAGATATTTGGGAAAAAATTGATTTTTAGTAAAAAAAATAGATCTTTGGTAAAAATAGATTTTTTTTTTTGAAAAATAGAAATCAACCATAAAACTTTAAGTAAAATTTTACTGACTAGAAGATTTTTGGTTAAAATTAATATTTTTGATAAAAAAAAAAGAGATTTTTAGTGAAAATTTATTTTTTGGAAAAACTCTACTAATTTACTAAAATTATGATTATTTCCATATACATAGTTAATTCTGAGGTTGGAAAATGTCATTGGTCAAAGAACTAGTTCTAAATTCTTTCCATAGAATGAGTGTGCACTTTAAGACGCCACCTGGGGAACATTTTCTAAGGTAACACTGTATTCAATATAATGTTCATAACAACATTAATCAAATCAAATCAACATTAATTAGAATCGGTCTTAAAAAAACGAATTAGGCCTTCTACAAGGACCTCTGCAAATTACTTTTCGTTTTTATTTACATTTATTTTCTTTCCATACATTCCACTTTATCACCACTGTGCAAAAATCAAAGTTTAGCTAAAAAATACACACACTCACAAATGTTTTGTTCAGATTTCTCACACGCATGTGATACAATTTTTAATCACAAAACTCTCAATTTGTATCTAGAGTTGTAAACAAAGACCTTTTTACTACTAAACTTCACGCCATCAAATCATAATGATGTTAATTAAATTGGCATTGATAAAAATTAACAATTCTTATTGTTTATGTCGTTAATTTTACACGTTTTCTTTCAACTCTCATCTATTGAATATTTAAATTTCCCACTAAACTAAAAATATAACTTACTTTCTTGTACGTTGAACAAATATTTAACACAGAATTGGAAATTAATAGAAAATACAAATAACAAAACAAAAACGTAAATTTAACACTTGAATGTTAATTTTGAAATGTTTATTTATTTAACGAGTTTTCTTAGCCGTACTTTTAAAGTAAAATGCAATTGTTATTAACCTACTCACAGAATTTTTCACGTTTTAATTGCGTTGCCAACCTTATAATAATAAAATATAAACAACAGAGTTGCATTTAAGGGAAGCCAGCAAAAACATTTCAAACTGACAACCGTTACTATAGCAACGTGTTGAAAAAAATGATAATTTAGCTTATAACAAAACTATTATCACTAGAAAACTAGCAAGCATGGAAAGTGATTCCAACAAAAAGGAGACCATACAAGATATTGCCTTTAAATTGGCTGAAGAGCAATTAAAACTGCTACAAGTGGAAAATGGTCCCAAGGAGCGCACAGTTTTTATTCTCGGCAGTAAGGGCGTAGGTAAAACCACCGCTATTAATACATTTTTTGATCGAGAAGATACCTCCAAACCCACTTTGGCTCTCGAATACTCATATGGTCGTAGAACTGGACATTTGCAAAAACAAGTGCTTAATATATGGGAATTGGGTTCTTTACATAATTCAGAACAATTGCTAAGAGTTCCCTTAAAAAGTCATGGCATAGTAAATTTCGCCGCAGTTATAATGTTGGATTTATCACAGCCTCGAAAGTTATGGTCAGATTTAGAGGCTGCTTATTTGGGTCTAAAGCAAGGCTGTCAGGAGATAGTGTCACATCAGTCACAAGAGTTAACTGATCTATTATATGAAAAAGCTAAAGAACGTGTTAAAAAAGATCATATGGATTTAAATACCCTAGAGCTAATGCCCTTTCCCATAGTTTTAGTGGGTGCAAAATATGATTTGTTTATGGGCTATGGTAAGTTTTGTAAGTTACTAATTAGTTACTTTAGCAAAAATCCTCTACATTTTCCAGAACCTGAACTTAAAAAACACATCTGCCGCTGCTTAAGATCTGTGGCACATCTTATAGGCGCTAGTTTGTTGTTTTATTCGAGTAAAATTCAGAAATTGGCCAAAACTTTGCGTGATACCATAAGCCATTTGGGTTTTGGCAGTCCTTCCAACCCTTTTCGTACCCATAATACCGATTATAATGATGCTTTATCGATATGGTTTGGCACAGATTCTTGGCAAAATATATCCTCGTTAGGAGCTCAAAATCTACAAAGTATTCAGACTAATTTGTCTACAGAGGTACCTCAACAACTGCAGCAGGCGAGAGATCAACCGGTTCTAAATGATCCAGCTAAAGATGCTGGTTTTCGTGAAAGTATTATAGATGAAATGCGTGCCCAAAAGGATAAAGAATTGGAGCGTCTCATTAAGGAGGCCCAACTAAGAAGCCAATTTCAAAGTGTGTCTAACTAGGGGAGGAATTATTTCTCTATAAGTTTTTTGTTATCAGAAGCCTAAAAGTTTATTAAATAAAATAATAAAGTAGATTAATTAATACTTTTTAATGTGACAGTTAAATAATATTTGCATGAAAACTTTGCTATGAAAAATTCAATTTCTGAGCTACTTAATTATCAGATAACGTTTATAAAATTTGAGAACAAATAAATATTGATAGTTTGACAAAAGATTATTCG
>NW_023997542.1:0-20747 GCF_015586225.1 Lucilia sericata
GTTAAAATAAATTATTATTATTTTTATAATGGAATTAGCATAGCATTATAGTTAATAACAAAAGGATGGCACTTTTTATATTTAAACTTTTAATTAAGGAATGTTAGTTAGATTTGTTTAAAAAATTAACATAAAGTTTAAATAAGTCTTTGGTGGCAAACTTAAATTATAAACAAAATTATAGAAAATTAAATTAAAAAAAAATTAAGTATTTCGCCTTTGTAGAAAGCTGCTCACTTTTTGTATTAAATTATTAAGGAAAAAATTATATTAGGATTATAAATTATAAACTTAAAATTAAACTTAAAACATGTTTAAATCAGTAGTAAGTCAATTAAGTTTTTTGCATAAACACTTAAGTCGAGATAACATAATATAAAAAATTTTGATTTTATAATTAGATTATAAAATCAATTCGTTTAAGTAGACACATCGGTAAGGTCTCCATTATCATAAGAAAAATAGCGCATAACAGACATGGTCTGTTCTACAGTCTAGTCTATAATCTGTTCTACAGTCTAGTCTATAGATTAGTTTATAATCTAGTCTATAATATAGTTATAGACTAGTGTATATTTTAGTCTAGTCTATAGTGTAGTCTATAATCTGTTCTATAGTCTAGTCTATAGTGTGATCTATAGTCTAGTCTATAATCTGTTCTACAGTCTAGTCTATAGACTAGTTTATAATCTAGTATATTATATAGTTTATAGACTAGTCTATATTTTAGTGTAGTCTGCAGTGTAGTCTATATTCTAGTCTATAGTCTAGTCTATAGTCTAGTCTAGTCTATAGTCTAGTCTATAGTCTAGTCTATAGTCTAGTCTATAGTCCAATCTATAGTCTTGTCTATAGTCTAGTCTATAGTCTAGTCTATAGTCTAGTCTAGTCTATAGTCTAGTCTATAGTCTAGTCTATAGTCTAGTCTATAGTCTAGTCTATAGTCTAGTCTATAATCTAGTCTATAGTCTAGTCTATAGTCTAGTCTATAGTCGAGTCTATAGTCTAGTCTATAGTCTAGTCTATAGTCTAACCTATAGTCCAATCTAGAGTCTAGTCTATAGTCTAGTCTATAGTCTAGTCTATAGTCGAGTCTATAGTCTAGTCTATAGTCCAATCTATAGTTTAGTCTATAGTCTATTCTATAGTCTAGTCTATAGTCTAGTCTATAGTCCAGTCTATAGTCTAGACTATAGTCTAGTCTATAGTCTAGTCTATAGTCTAGTCTATAGTCTAGTCTAGTCTATAGTCTAGTCTATAGTCTAGTCTATAGTCTAGTCTATAGTCTAGTCTATAGTCTAGTCTATAGTCCTAGTCTATAGTCGTCTATAGTCTAGTCTATAGTCGTCTATAGTCTAGTCTAGAGTCTAGTCCATAATCTAGTCTATAGTCTAGTCTATAATCTAGTGTATAGTCTAGTCTATAGTTTAGTCTATAGTCTAGTCTATAGTCTAGTCTTTAGTCTAGTCTATAGTCTAGTCTATAGTATATTCTATAGTCTAGTCTATAGTCTCGTCTATATTCTAGTCTATAGTCTAGTCTATAGTGTGGTCTATAGTCTAATCCATAGCCTAGTCTATAGACTAGTTTATAATCTAGTCTATAATCTAGTTTATAAACTATTCTATATTCTAGTCTATAGTGTAGCTATAGTTTAGTCTATAGTCTACACTATAGTCTGTTCTATAGTCTAGTCTATAGACTAGTTTATAATCTTGTCTATAATCTAGTTTATAGACTAGTCTATATTCTAGTCTAGTTTATAGTTAGTCTATACACTAGTCTATAGTCTAATCTATAGACTAGTCTATAGTCCAGTTTATAGATTATAGTCTAGTCTATAGTTTGGCGATAAAATAGTTTAGTACTTTAATGCGTAAAAAAGTACTCTTTTGTTAAAATTAGTACTATTTCAGAATTTCAATTTTCCATGCCTAGCGCATAACATTCCTTTCTTATTGTTTTATTCTCATTTTTAGCTTCGTCGAAAAAAGGAGCGAAAAATTCCCTACAATTTCTCTTCAGGAGGAAATTTTTACTCAAGACTTTTGAGTGAGAAATATATAAATAATATATTCTATAACGAGCCAATCTTCTTCATCAGATTGATTTGAGAATCCTTTAGAATAGTTATCGGCAAATAGCTCTCACACATCAGCTCATTTGTCATATAGTGTTTGTGATTAATTTCACGCGATTATATTCGTAGTCATTTGTTAAAAATATCTATATTTAGTTTTGACTCCATTTATTTCCGTTGGATCATGGATTACATAGGCCAACAAAATTTAAAAAAAAAGTCGAAATTACTAAATTATATATTTCAAAAGTATTAAGCATTCGTTTAAGTGCATCGATTTTCCAATTAGGGCATCGATTTAAAGTGTTCGCTCTAGTCAGGTACCGAAAATTCGTGAATTCATGATTGTGTAAAAGCTTTCGAAATTCTCCTATTTCAGTTAATGGCTGTCGATATCGAACAAAAAACATTTTTCTTTGATATCTATATCTAAATTTATTTTTGATACTAAAGCTCATTCTTTCACGAATGCGACAATTTGATACTTGGTTAATGCCCGATCGGGTAAACAAGTTTGCAATGAAATTCGATCATTAATTGGTCCTTTTTGGACTTTCAAAAAGTGTTTTTTTTCAAACTTCAATCTAAGATATTTCGGGAACCTGTGATACACAAATTCTGTAATTAGATTCAGATAATAGTTTATTTCGGTTACAATATTTTTGTTCAACGAAAGTTAAAGTCAAACTTAAAAAAAATTATTATAAAATTTCAAAAATGTGGTATTAAAAAATAAATATAATTTTTAAATAAAAACAAAATATATCTTACATTAGCAGCCAGCTGAGGAGAAACAAAAACTCTAGGTTAATAACTACAAATTTTGTATGTTTCAAATATAAACAATAAATGAGTACAAATTTAATTTAAACAAAATCAAATTTGTTTAAAAATAATTTGTATAATAACTTCAATGAATTAGCACAAAAACTTACCTTTTTATAGTATAAAAAAACGAAAACAAATTATTACAAAACAAAATTACAATAAATTAAATAAAACAACTCAAATACAGAAACAAACTACTACAAATTTTTGTTTTAAATACAACAACACAAATAAACTAAGAGAAAAAAAAGGCTCAAGGTTTTCAATATCAGTTTAAATTTTTTGTTTTGCCAGGATAATTAACTATTAGCTAATAGCTTTTAGTTAATTATAACAAAAATAAAAATTAAACTTTTATTGATTTCTTTTTTTTTTAAGGCCTTAAATAAAAAAACACAATTTTTATAATAATTTTGAAAATAATTTTATTTACAGTAAATTAAAAAAGAAAATTATAAGAATTTAAAAATTTTTACTTTTTTTTTTAAGACAATTACTAAATAAACTAAAAATAAAACATGCACAAAAGTTTGGTTTGTTTTCCATTTTCTTTTTATTTGTTAAAAAAAATAATAATTAAAAATGTTTAAATGTAATTCTAAACATAATAGATAAAACTAAAACAAAACTAATTAAAAAAAAATCAAATTAAAAACTACAAAAACTAAAAGTTAAAAAAAAACTACTGGTTATAGTTCTAATAATAATAAAAATTACTAGAGCGTTCTTTATATATACTACTAAATATTTATGTATTTTGTTTATATATAAAGTAGCTTGTAATGTTATATACTATTTATTTTTTTATAGGTATATATGTTATATAAAAATGAATAAAATAAGTACTTGTTACAAATATTATGTTTAAGTAGTAGTTTAGTATTATGTAAAATGTTTGGAAAAAAAACACACATGAGAACATTTTCTGTTTAAAACAATAATTAATTAATAGAAAATATATGTATTTTATTTAAAAAATAATTAATACAAGTGAAAAAGAAAATGATGCAGCATTAAAGAGACAGACAGAAAAAGAGAAATAGATTGTAGTAGGTAGTTAGCAAAGTGTTCGGCACAATGAGTACATATCGTATATTGACTATTACATAGACTAGTCAATAGCCATCGACCATACTCTAATCAAAAGACTAGACCATAGACTAGACAATAGACTAGTCAAGAGACTAGTCAATAGAATAGATAAGAGACTATTCCATAGACTAGACCATAGACTAGACAAAAACCTAGTCAATAGGCTAGTCCATAGTCTAGACAATAGACTAGTCCATAGACTAAACAATAGATAAGTCAGTAGACCAGACAATAGACTAGTCAATAGACTAGTCCATTGACTAGACAATAGACTAGTCCATAGACTAGTCAATAGAATGTCAAAAGACTAGTCCACACACTAGTCAATAGAATAGTCAAGAGACTAGTCAATAGAATACCCAAGAGACTAGTCAATAGAATAGTCCATAGACTAGTCAATAGACTAGACCATAGACTAGTCAATAGACTAGACCATAGACTAGTTAATAGACTAGTCCGTAGTCTAGACAATAAACTAGTCCACAGACTAGTACTTAGACTAGTCCATCGACTAATCCACAGATTAGTCAATAGACTCGTCCATATTCTAGTCCATAGACTAATAAATAGTCAAGACCATAGACTAGTCAATAGATTAGCCCATAACAGACTGGTCCATATACTAGTGCATAGACTAATCCATAGATTAGTCAATAGACTCGTCCATATTCTAGTCCATAGACTAATAAATAGTCAAGACCATAGACTAGTCAATAGATTAGTCCATAATAGACTGGTCCATATACTAGTTCATAGTCTAGTCATAGAGTAGACAATAGAATAGCCAATAGACTAGTTAATAGATTAGTCCATAGACTAGACAATAGACTAGTCCATAGAATAGACAAAAGACTAGTCCATAGACTAGTCAATAGAATAGTCTATAGACTAGTCAATAGACTAGACCATAGACTAGACAAAAGACTAGTTAATAGTCTAGACAATAAACTAGCCCACAGACTAGTACATAGACTAGTCCATAGACTAGTACATAGACTAGTACATAGACTAGTCCATAGACTAATCCACAGATTAGTCAGATAGACTCGTCCATATTCTAGGCCATAGACTAATGAAATAGTCAAGACATAGACTAGTCAATATATTTAGTCCATAAGAGACGGTCCATATACTAGTTCATAGTCTAGTCAATAGAGTAGACAATAGAATTAGCAATAGACTAGACAATAGACTAGTCCATAGACTAGACTATAGACTAGACAAAAGACTAGTCAATAGACTAGACAAATACCCTAAGGCAATAGACTAGACAAAAGACTAGTCAATAGACATGTCTATGGAACTAGTCTAGACAATAGAACTAGTCTAGACAATAGACTAGTCTATGGACTAGTCTATTGACTAGACTATTGTCTAGTCTATTGTCTAGACAAGTCCATAGACTAGTCTATTGTCTAGACTAGTCTATTGTCTAGACTAGTCCATAGACTAGTCTATTGACTAGTCTTTTGTCTAGTCTATTGACTAGTCTTTTGTCTAGTCTATTGACTAGTCTTTTGTCTAGTCTATAGTCTAGTCTATGGACTAGTCTATTGTCTAGTCTATTGGCTATTCTATTGTCTACTCTATTGACTAGACTATGAACTAGTATATGGACCAGTCTATTATGGACTAATCTATTGACTAGTCTATGGTCTTGACTATTTATTAGTCTATGGACTAGAATATGGACGAGTCTATTGACTAATCTGTGGATTAGTCTATGGACTAGTCTATGTACTAGTCTATGTACTAGTCTATGGACTAGTCTATGTACTAGTCTGTGGGCTAGTTTATTGTCTAGACTATTAACTAGTCTTTTGTCTAGTCTATGGTCTAGTCTATTGACTAGTCTATAGACTATTCTATTGACTAGTCTATGGACTAGTCTTTTGTCTATTCTATGGACTAGTCTATTGTCTAGTCTATGGACTAATCTATTAACTAGTCTATTGGCTATTCTATTGTCTACTCTATGACTAGACTATGAACTAGTATATGGACCAGTCTATTATGGACTAATCTATTGACTAGTCTATGGTCTTGACTATTTATTAGTCTATGGACTAGAATATGGACGAGTCTATTGACTAATCTATGGATTAGTCTATGCACTAGTATATGGACCAGTCTGTTATGGGCTAATCTATTGACTAGTCTATGGTCTTGACTATTTATTAGTCTATGGACTAGAATATGGACGAGTCTATTGACTAATCTGTGGATTAGTCGATGGACTAGTCTAAGTACTAGTCTGTGGACTAGTTTATTGTCTAGACTACGGACTAGTCTATTAACTAGTCTATGGTCTAGTCTATTGACTAGTCTATGGTCTAGTCTATTGACTAGTCTATGGACTATTCTATTGACTAGTCTCTTGGGTATTCTATTGACTAGTCTCTTGACTATTCTATTGACTAGTGTGTGGACTAGTCTTTTGACATTCTATTGACTAGTCTATGGACTAGTCTATTGTCTAGTCAATGGACTAGTCTATTGACTAGTCTATTGTCTGGTCTACTGACTTATCTATTGTTTAGTCTATGGACTAGTCTATTGTCTAGACTATGGACTAGCCTATTGACTAGGTTTTTGTCTAGTCTATGGTCTAGTCTATGGAATAGTCTCTTATCTATTCTATTGACTAGTCTCTTGACTAGTCTATTGTCTAGTCTATGGTCTAGTCTTTTGATTAGAGTATGGTCGATGGCTATTGACTAGTCTATGTAATAGTCAATATACGATATGTACTCATTGTGCCGAACACTTTGCTAACTACCTACTACAATCTATTTCTCTTTTTCTGTCTGTCTCTTTAATGCTGCATCATTTTCTTTTTCACTTGTATTAATTATTTTTTAAATAAAATACATATATTTTCTATTAATTAATTATTGTTTTAAACAGAAAATGTTCTCATGTGTGTTTTTTTTCCAAACATTTTACATAATACTAAACTACTACTTAAACATAATATTTGTAACAAGTACTTATTTTATTCATTTTTATATAACATATATACCTATAAAAAAATAAATAGTATATAACATTACAAGCTACTTTATATATAAACAAAAATACATAAATATTTAGTAGTATATATAAAGAACGCTCTAGTAATTTTTATTATTATTAGAACTATAACCAGTAGTTTTTTTTTAACTTTTAGTTTTTGTAGTTTTTAATTTGATTTTTTTTTAATTAGTTTTGTTTTAGTTTTATCTATTATGTTTAGAATTACATTTAAACATTTTTAATTATTATTTTTTTAACAAATAAAAAGAAAATGGAAAACAAACCAAACTTTTGTGCATGTTTTATTTTTAGTTTATTTAGTAATTGTCTTAAAAAAAAAAGTAAAAATTTTTAAATTCTTATAATTTTCTTTTTTAATTTACTGTAAATAAAATTATTTTCAAAATTATTATAAAAATTGTGTTTTTTTATTTAAGGCCTTAAAAAAAAAAAGAAATCAATAAAAGTTTAATTTTTATTTTTGTTATAATTAACTAAAAGCTATTAGCTAATAGTTAATTATCCTGGCAAAACAAAAAATTTAAACTGATATTGAAAACCTTGAGCCTTTTTTTTCTCTTAGTTTATTTGTGTTGTTGTATTTAAAACAAAAATTTGTAGTAGTTTGTTTCTGTATTTGAGTTGTTTTATTTAATTTATTGTAATTTTGTTTTGTAATAATTTGTTTTCGTTTTTTTATACTATAAAAAGGTAAGTTTTTGTGCTAATTCATTGAAGTTATTATACAAATTATTTTTAAACAAATTTGATTTTGTTTAAATTAAATTTGTACTCATTTATTGTTTATATTTGAAACATACAAAATTTGTAGTTATTAACCTAGAGTTTTTGTTTCTCCTCAGCTGGCTGCTAATGTAAGATATATTTTGTTTTTATTTAAAAATTATATTTATTTTTTAATACCACATTTTTGAAATTTTATAATAATTTTTTTTAAGTTTGACTTTAACTTTCGTTTGAACAAAAATATTGTAACCGAATAAACTATTATCTGAATCTAATTACAGAATTTGTGTATCACAGGTTCCCGAAATATCTTAGATTGAAGTTTGAAAAAAAACACTTTTTGAAAGTCCAAAAAGGACCAATTAATGATCGAATTTCATTGCAAACTTGTTTACCCGATCGGGCATTAACCAAGTATCAAATTGTCGCATTCGTGAAAGAATGAGCTTTAGTATCAAAAATAAATTTAGATATAGATATCAAAGAAAAATGTTTTTTGTTCGATATCGACAGCCATTAACTGAAATAGGAGAATTTCGAAAGCTTTTACACAATCATGAATTCACGAATTTTCGGTACCTGACTAGAGCGAACACTTTAAATCGATGCCCTAATTGGAAAATCGATGCACTTAAACGAATGCTTAATACTTTTGAAATATATAATTTAGTAATTTCGACTTTTTTTTAAATTTTGTTGGCCTATGTAATCCATGATCCAACGGAAATAAATGGAGTCAAAACTAAATATAGATATTTTTAACAAATGACTACGAATATAATCGCGTGAAATTAATCACAAACACTATATGACAAATGAGCTGATGTGTGAGAGCTATTTGCCGATAACTATTCTAAAGGATTCTCAAATCAATCTGATGAAGAAGATTGGCTCGTTATAGAATATATTATTTATATATTTCTCACTCAAAAAGTCTTGAGTAAAAATTTCCTCCTGAAGAGAAATTGTAGGGAATTTTTCGCTCCTTTTTTCGACGAAGCTAAAAATGAGAATAAAACAATAAGAAAGGAATGTTATGCGCTAGGCATGGAAAATTGAAATTCTGAAATAGTACTAATTTTTAACAAAAAGAGTACTTTTTTACGCATTAAAGTACTAAACTATTTTATCGCCAAACTATAGACTAGACTATAATCTATAAACTGGACTATAGACTAGTCTATAGATTAGACTATAGACTAGTGTATAGACTAACTATAAACTAGACTAGAATATAGACTAGTCTATAAACTAGATTATAGACAAGATTATAAACTAGTCTATAGACTAGACTATAGAACAGACTATAGTGTAGACTATAGACTAAACTATAGCTACACTATAGACTAGAATATAGAATAGTTTATAAACTAGATTATAGACTAGATTATAAACTAGTCTATAGACTAGGCTATGGATTAGACTATAGACCACACTATAGACTAGACTATAGACTAGAATATAGACGAGACTATAGACTAGACTATAGAATATACTATAGACTAGACTATAGACTAGACTAAAGACTAGACTATAGACTAGACTATAGACTAAACTATAGACTAGACTATACACTAGATTATAGACTAGACTATAGACTAGATTATGGACTAGACTCTAGACTAGACTATAGACGACTATAGACTAGACTATAGACGACTATAGACTAGACTATAGACTAGACTATAGACTAGACTATAGACTAGACTATAGACTAGACTATAGACTAGACTATAGACTAGACTAGACTATAGACTAGACTATAGACTAGACTATAGACTAGACTATAGTCTAGACTATAGACTGGACTATAGACTAGACTATAGACTAGACTATAGAATAGACTATAGACTAAACTATAGATTGGACTATAGACTAGACTATAGACTCGACTATAGACTAGACTATAGACTAGACTATAGACTAGACTATAGATTGGACTATAGGTTAGACTATAGACTAGACTATAGACTAGACTATAGACTCGACTATAGACTAGACTATAGACTAGACTATAGACTAGATTATAGACTAGACTATAGACTAGACTATAGACTAGACTATAGACTAGACTATAGACTAGACTATAGACTAGACTAGACTATAGACTAGACTATAGACTAGACTATAGACAAGACTATAGATTGGACTATAGACTAGACTATAGACTAGACTATAGACTAGACTATAGACTAGACTAGACTATAGACTAGACTATAGACTAGAATATAGACTACACTGCAGACTACACTAAAATATAGACTAGTCTATAAACTATATAATATACTAGATTATAAACTAGTCTATAGACTAGACTGTAGAACAGATTATAGACTAGACTATAGATCACACTATAGACTAGACTATAGAACAGATTATAGACTACACTATAGACTAGACTAAAATATACACTAGTCTATAAACTATATTATAGACTAGATTATAAACTAATCTATAGACTAGACTGTAGAACAGATTATAGACTAGACTGTAGAACAGACCATGTCTGTTATGCGCTATTTTTCTTATGATAATGGAGACCTTACCGATGTGTCTACTTAAACGAATTGATTTTATAATCTAATTATAAAATCAAAATTTTTTATATTATGTTATCTCGACTTAAGTGTTTATGCAAAAAACTTAATTGACTTACTACTGATTTAAACATGTTTTAAGTTTAATTTTAAGTTTATAATTTATAATCCTAATATAATTTTTTCCTTAATAATTTAATACAAAAAGTGAGCAGCTTTCTACAAAGGCGAAATACTTAATTTTTTTTTAATTTAATTTTCTATAATTTTGTTTATAATTTAAGTTTGCCACCAAAGACTTATTTAAACTTTATGTTAATTTTTTAAACAAATCTAACTAACATTCCTTAATTAAAAGTTTAAATATAAAAAGTGCCATCCTTTTGTTATTAACTATAATGCTATGCTAATTCCATTATAAAAATAATAATAATTTATTTTAACTTTTTATTTAAGCCAAATACTAATTTTTAAGAGATCTCAAAGACATTTTATTTTATATATAAAAAAAATATAATTAAAAAATTTTTAATTTCAATAAATATTTTTTATTTTCAAAAAAAAATTTAAAGTGTTTTTTTATTTAAAGAAAATTTTGTATATAATTTTTTATAATTTTTATTTAAAATATTTTTTTAATATTTTTATTTAAATTTGTAGAATTTATTTTTAAAAATTTTAATTTTTAAAAACAACCTATAATTTCTTAAAAATGTAATAGAATGTCATATTTTTTAGTTCAAATTTATGCTTTAGCTTTTAGCCAAAACTATAAACCATAAAAAAATAATAGAAAAACTAAAAAAAAGTCAAATGCTCCGTTTTATTTAGCTTTTACTTAATGTTTTAGAAACGCTTATAATTTTCTAGTTAAAAAATTCAATTTTAAAAACCGTATTCAGTATATGATTTTTTTTCAAAATCCATAAAATAATTTAGCTTTTGTGGTATCAATATTTAAAACAATATTTTAAACAAATAAAACCAAAAAGAATATTTATTTTAGATATTTAGTAAAAAAAAATATTTTATAAAAACAAAACATAAACCTCATTGACTTGTGTATGTTTCTTTTAAACATTTCTTTAGTAACGAAAGTAGTAGACGGAAATGTCTTTTTAAATTTAAAATTATTTATGTAAATTATAAAAAAAAACATCAATTATTATTGAACATATTTTATATATATATTTCTTACACTCGTATTTTAATTTTCTTTTTTTTTAATTATTCTACATATTTCTAAATATTCGTCTTATCGATATTGTATCATGAAAACGTTTGATTTAATTTTAGAGATATTAGTATTTGTATAATGTAATTTTGAAATAGTTAGTTTCTGTTTAATAAAAATTTCTTGTCTTTTCTTAAAAAAAAAAAATATATTAAATAACAATTTTAAACATAAAATTTTAAATATGTATTCTCCGTATATTATACTTTTTTTGTTATGTGTATTTTTTTGGATCATTTTATAATTAAACAAAATTTTAGCTTGATTTTTGAATTGAAAGTACAAGTTTTTAGAATTCATAAAATATTTTCAGCAGTATTATAACATGGACTTAATTCAGGTCAAAATATCCTTTATAAGTTGACCCTATTTTTGGGAAATTATTTCAAATTTGAATTAATTAATTAATTTGATTAGAAAAAAAAAACGCTTCCGCTTTCAATATATTTAGGAGAGAAATTTGAAAATTTTTATTTTCGAATCCAATTACACACCTCCAAATAAAAAGTTGCTGAAATAGTACTAACTTATAACAAAACAAGTAAAAAAGTATAGACGGGCGTGGCCGACCATATGATACCCTACACCAGTTATGAATATTAAATGTGATTTATTTTTCATAATAAAGCATTTCTCTTCAATATTCCCTTGTTCCGATACATTTAAGCAATTTATGGATGAAAAACTAATTTTCTGAAAGAGGCTTTATATGGGGGCTAGGGGCAAATATGGACCAAGCCCGATAAAATTTTGTGAATATATTTATATTTACATAATATTTTATTGTGCTGAATTTCATCGCGATATTTGTGTTTATAAGTTAATTTGGGACATTCAAGTAATTTTCTGAAGGGGACTTTGTATGGGAGCTAGGGTCAAATGGGGCCCGATCTTTATGAAATTTGGCAGGGTCATCAAGACTTCTATAAAACTTAGTTGTGCCGTATTTTATCGATATATCTGTATATTTAACATAATTATGAGCTCAGAAGCCCTTTTCGGGGGTTCTGTTCTATGGGGGCTAGGTGAAATAATGGACCGATTTTAACCATTTTCAATAGGCTTCGTCCTTGGGTCAAATAAAGCGTGCGTGCCAAATTTCATCCAATTATCCTGTACCTTGCGCACAAGGTTTACATGGACAGCCAGACGGACGGACATAGCTTAATCGACTCAGAAAACAATTCTAAGCCGATTGGTATACTTTAAGGTGGGTCTAGGACGAATATTTTTGTATGTTACAAACATCAGCACAAATCCAATATACCCTCCCCACTAAAGTGGTGTAGGGTATAAAGAGTACGCCTTAAAGTACTAAACTTTGATATAGCTAGACTATAGTCTGGACTACAGACTAGATTATAGACTAGACTCGAATTTGGACTAGACTGTATACTAATTTACAAACTAGACTATAGAGTACTCTTTTACGCCTTAAAGTACTAAGCTTTGATATAGCTAGACTATAATCTGGACTCTAGACTAGATTATAGACTAGAGTATAAACTAGATTATAGACTAGACTATTGACTATACTATAGACTCGAATTTGGACTAGACAATATACTAATTTATAAACTAGACTATAGATTAGACTACAGATTATACTATAGATTAGACTATAGACTAGACTATAGGCTAGACTATAGATTATACTATAGACTAGACTATAGGCTAAACTATAGATTGGACTATAGACTAGACTATAGGCTAGACTATAGACTAGACTATAGACTAGACTCTAGGCTAGACTATAGATTAGACTATAAACTACTTATGAAAAGTTTATAAGTTAGTCTGTTATCCTCTAAGAAGTCGAGGTGCTTGAACATCTGCCGTTTTCACGATGGTACTTTTTCAACCAAAGTGCTTCTTACATTCCGGTGGCATTTTTTGTGAATGGTTCTAACGGTCCATGTACAAGCACTTTGATCTAATACTCGAACTATCTAACATCAGACCATTGCTACCCCGTTGTTTAACTTTCGCGAAGAAAAAACATCACTTCCGTTTATAAACACTCAGATGGGATGGCCTGTGTTGAGTCGGTAACAGTACCTAGAAACGTATTCGGTAGATCGAAACACGAATCCATTAAATAAGCTGTGGTCTGGTATGAAGTGAGTAAACCCTGAACATACATGGACAAGGAAGGAGTAGAATATAATGGTATCACTTGTATAAGATACCTTTCGAACATTACCAGTCAACCCAATACATTTCTCATTCATTCGACACACAACGAGAACAACTTCCGACACACTCTCTATAGGTGTACGGGTAGATAAGGTCGGTATACCCCTACTTTCATCCCGTATAATATACACTTAACACAAACTCATTTCCAATGCATAGTCCCAGAGTATTTGTGGGGTATCTGTTCCGAACTTATTTCGAATTATAGACATTACAGCGCATCAGACTTTTGGGTTTAAGCCACCAAGTGCACCTCCAAAGGGACCTGTCCAATAACTGAGACAAGACGAAGTCAGAAACTCTAGCCTGCAAGCAACCAGTTCCCGTGGTGCCAGATTACCTGGTGCTCTAGTTCGACACCATATCAAATCATTCCAAGGAAAGGGCGAGGATACATTTGATCATCACCAGTTTATAGTCCCTAGAGGTACTGTTAGCACCTTTATTCCCCGGGATTTCAATCAAACCAAGATGAGGGTCTTTCAACAAGGTAACATGCCTACGGGGGGAACTATTTATTAAGTAAAACTATATCACACAGCTAGTCCCACAGGCACTCCCCTTTGTGGTATCTGTCTTATCTGAACTTATTAGGAACTTTAGACTTCACCGTGCATCAGTGGGTTTAAACCACAGCCACCACGTGCATCTCAAAGGGACCTCTCCAATAACCGCAACAAGACATAGTCCGAAACTCTGAACTGGGCACTACCACTTCCCATGGTATACAGATTATTTTGTTCTCTGGTTCGACAACCAGTTTATAGTCCCGGAAGACTAAAGTTACTGGTAGTTGCGGTATTGCAATAACACCAAGATGAGAGACTTTCATCAAGGTAACATGCTTCCGCAGGGAACTATTTATCCACCAGTAAATTACAAACATAACCTCATTAGATAAAACGACTTTACACAGTTATATAACATATAACGCCGGGCGATCCAAAAGCACAGCCATCGATTGCCAAACAACAGTAAGCGGCCTAATAAAACGATCACGAGCAAGCTGTCCGTCTACTCGATATTATACGAAAACCAAACAACATTTATCGGCTTGATAGCTTTAAGGATTAACGATGATCACGCTCGAGATGTTCATCAACTCAGAGCTGAATTGCGACATAACCGGATTACACAGTCATCAAAAATTTTAAAGAAGTCGAAAACCAGAGATCTATTAAATCTAAGACTTGAACTTAATCCAAATCTGACCTCATGATTTCTGTATCACATCAGGTTATCGATCATCGCGATGTGTTCTAAAGTTTAAAGAAACCCCGTTTTTTATCATTTGAAACGTTATAAGAGCACGAAGAATTGAGCTGCGCTGAAACCCAATCTTGCCTATAGTTTTCTCCATCACATAAGCTTATCGACTATCAGGATATTGTCAGAATGTTAAATGTTTTGTCCACATTTGAGGCGTTATAAGAAGTCGGAGACATCTCTATATGTTAAACATACAAAAGTCTAATCGGTTGACTTTAAAATAAAAGTTAACCTTTTATATATCTTCCAGGCAAACTGATTTCCAATTTAAATCAACTTTGAAATAAAGACGGTTCAAAATCTATGTCTGAGTTGGGGAACAACTCCCACGTCATCGCCATTATTTATTTTTAAGGACTGGTCGAGACCAAAGAAGGTATAGGTCATTTGGTTAACGAGTAATAACTTGAAAATTTGGGGGTTTGATGCACCGCCAACGTTTATACAGATATCCAAATCCAAGTATACCAATGCTTTTTCTCTGACGGTGTCTTTTCTACAATCTCGCAATTCTTACAAAAAACTATTATCGAACGTTCAGAAGTTATAACTTATATCAAGGTTCTAAAACTTATTCCAATGGAGTTTATTTTTTTAAGATTTTTGTCCGTAAATATGCAATTTATTTCCCTGATAAAGCCCATCAGATATATTCTTAAGTCCCTTGTAAAACCTGTTACTTAGAAATTTTGTATACTAAGACTCTGTATTTTAGGAAGGTGGGCCGATTGTCTTACAGATAGCTTATCATTTGAAGGGTGAACTAGGCTCAAGTTCTAAAGTAATTCCGTTAATTTACTTAAATTTATATTTCCAAATCGGATCTAGTGTCTAACGTCTCTTCTATTATTGTTCCATTTGCTGATAGAAACTCTTATCGGACATTAACAAATTATAACTTCTATGATTTGAGACTTGTTCGAGACCCGATAGTATTTTGGATACCTTAAGTACCTTCTAATGTTTAAAGATCTGTTGGTAGTCGTTCTTTAACAACAAAAGATAAGTTTTATTTCCCTGTCACTTCTAGTTAAGTCAAGTCCCACAATTTATCTATCTAGCTAGTTCCACCCTATATATTGTAATGCCCTGCTAAACAGGGCTGATTGCGTTGTATACTGCTGAAAATATTTCTTTAAAAACTTATTTTATTCAAATTTTTCAAAATTAATCAAATATGCTTAAAAAAACAATTCTTAATTAGTTAATTGTCTGATACATTTGTTAGTCAAAAGCTAAAAGAGATTATGGTTTAATATGAAATACAAAGCAAACTTAACAAATTGTAAAAATTTGTTAAATTTTCTTTTCAAAACGTTTTATGCCATAATCTCTTGCAAATTAATAAACGTCTTAAATTTAAAATATCATAGTAAAATATTTTTTTTATTATTGAGTGTTTGTGTAGTATTTAGTTAAATTTTTTTCAAACAAAAACATTTCCATTTCTTATGATATATAGTAAAGTAAAATATATATATAGAGCAAATAAATAAAATTCACCCTTTTTATCACCAGTTTTGAAATAACCATAATCAGCATTATAGTTTTAAAAACTCATTTTGAAATAGTTGGAATATTAATAAACCCCATTATTCATTTTAGTTTTTTTTCTTTAGTTTAAAATCATTTAAAATTATATATTTACATTAAAAATTTTTTCATTTTAGTTTTATGTAATTTGTATATTTCAAATTGTAATTAATAGTTTTCTTAAGTATTAAACAAAATGGCGTAAAGTTAACTTGCAATATTTATAAGAAATAATAATAACAATTCCCCGAATATGCACGAAACTGAGATTAAAAGAAAACTATACGAAGCTGCTTTAGATTTTCAGAACGTTTCAGGATCGAACTAAGAAGTAACCCCGATATTCACAAGAATATGAAAGGTTGACTTTACAATTTATCGTCCTGAAGGAAAAATAAAAACTTTTCGTTTTTATTACTTTAAAGTCCTTTAAAACAGAGAAAAGTTTAGAAAATGAAAAACTTCGAGTGTCATAGGTTTATGATCGTGTTAAAGTCCATAACTGTTGCATATGGTGGAATAATTCTGATTCTCCAAGTAGATCCTAATCTTCAATCACTAAAACAAGAACTATATCATCTTTCGAATTGAATTTCACCAGTTTTAATTGTTTTCCCGAAGATTCTAATTATATTTAAGAAATTTCTAATTGAATTTCAGAAATTTTAAAGTTTTGAAAAACTATTGGGAGAGGGTGTAGTTCTAGAACTACTAATCATTATAGAACTAGTTCTAAAAACATTCCATAGAACGAAACTCGACTGTATAACGCCTCCAAAGAACTACTTCCGAAAGTGATAGTTATGAATAAAAATAATTAATCACAACGTCAAACTAGAACGATCACCTGTCAAACTGTGGTCAAATTTTACCGCACAAATAGGGAAAAGTGGCTGACCCGGCTGTCTTTGCAGCAGCTTATACCGTCAGTTTAATATTTCAAGACTAGTTCTATCTTACGAATGACTAGGAGGATATTAGCCTTAGGGGTGTGGATAGTCTCTGAATTATTCAAAATAGCTTTGGTCCGTAACAGAATCTCATCAGAAATTGTCTAAAATGGTTAAATCGCAGGTCTAAGTCGTTCAATTGGCCTACACCGTAAAATTACGTTTGGTTCATCCCACGCTGATTAGATTATAACACATCCAAAATCTTCATATCAAGAAAGGTGAGGTTATTACCCATTAAAACTTTGGTTTATCCCACGCTGATCAGATTATAAAACAACTAGAACCAACATATCAAGAAAGTTTAGGATCGTATCGACCCTAAAGGTGGAAATACACAACACGCGTTGAGACAGCAACGCGTTTTGCACTTTTCAAACTTTTCGCACTTTATATGCTGCATGTTGCAAACCTGTTACTGTTTTAAAATTCAAAAATTTAAGTATTTTTAATACCTTTCTTCCATTGTTGGAGAAATTTTTTTAATTTTAGTTTATTCTTATTCTACACAATACAAAATACAACCCTGATCAGCTGTTGCCGCGTCAAAAGTTAAAAGTTGCGTAAATTTTCGCGGTAGATGCGTTAAAAACTACTGTGTGTAACTTTTTAAATGAAAATACACTATTTCAACTTTTTTTTGACAGAAGCCTATAACGGGATGCCGCGTACGACGCGAGATGTATACTTCGTCTTTAAAGGGCCCTTCAGACGATTACACTTTACGTGCGACAAGTCTAATGAAAAAGTAAAATGGAATTCCATCCGTATGACAAAAAAGAGAATAAAAGTCGTATGATTTATAGTTTTTGTGTTTACACGATTGATAAAAAACAATAACAAAGTAAGATGGAAACAGCTGTTTCACTTTTTTGTATGTGTTTACATAAAAATACACCCCTGATCTAATGCGACTTGCTTGTTTTTTGAATATTTTCAAAAAAATGAAGAGAGCCATACGACTCAAATTTTCCATCCGTATATTCTCTGAATGTGTGATGATTTCGTTACATATGGCGTTTAGACGATCCCATCCGTTCTCTTCTACACAAAGTTTTGACAGATAATATTACTTGTGTACTCGTGTGAAGGGGGCTTTAAGGCCTCTTAATCATACGCTTTACAAAAAATGGCGGATAAATTGTCGAACTTATGCACAATAGATCGATTCTTTGACAATCTGTGAGTCTTCTTGCAAAGTCCAAAGATTATGCAAATTAATATATATTCCATTCCGGAATCAGTTTCGAAGTTGTTTTTGTAAATAAACATTATTAATAGGAATCTAAAGAGAGAATCGAATCGAATTTAGAGAAGTAATCTGTTTTCTGATCCAAAATCAATCGAAATTTTGAAATTTTAATGAAAATTGCTCAACACATGTTCAAAGTCTTTGCAACAAAGTGCTATTGAATCCATATGACTTATTCGGAATGTGATAATTCCGTACAAACATTATTGGCACTTCTGGATATTTAATCCATTTAGAACATGTTATGATATTATGTTAAGGGATTATTACAAAAAAATCTAAGCTTTCCGATGATATATATTTTACAAAATTCTGCAATTTTTAATATTATTTCATTTTTATAAAACGCAGTCATTTAAAAAAATCTTTTTAGAAGACAATTTATAAAACAGTATTATTACAAAAAAGGTGAGATCCTTATAGGTCAACAATAACAACAATATAATAATTATGTGCTCTTATTAGTTAATAGTGCATTACACACATAACTTACACTTGAAAAATATATTAAAATTTAAGACAATTTTAGTCTGAAAATAAAAGTATTAAGGAAAACTCTTTGTATTTAATAAAGGTAATATAATTTAAAGAAAAATATAGTATTGAAATATTAACAGTAAAAAAAAAACTTGAACTAGACTACAAATTTAAAAAGACAATTCAGCAAAGAGCTTAAAATACAGAGAGCAAAGTCGTTGGAAATTATGAACGGCGGCGGTTAGCCAAGGAAATATAAGAAGGTGTTTAAAAGTTGACTAATAGTTGAATACTTAAATAAGTCTTAGTGGCGGCTTAAGGTCGATGAAGTCGTTAGAGGCATAATGAAAAAATTTTATCAAATATATTTTTAATTAATTTTAATTTAAAAACTTTGATTAAAGTTATAATAACTTAAAAAATTTCAACTAATGACATTAGTGGTCATTATGGAAAAGCTATAAAAAGCCATTTTTAAATCTGTTTTAGCTCACTAAATCGTTCTGAAATTTTAGCTAAACAGGGACTTTTACTACTGCGTCGGCTTTATAAATGAATGGCGTCTAATAGCCGCCTAACAGCTTAACGGCTTTGCTCTCTGAATTAAATAGTTTATTGAAAATGTTGGACTTTTGATTAACTTTTAGATTTTGTAGTTTAGATTTGAAAAAAAGCAATAAAAAATTTATATTAGAATTGTATGACAATAAGAAAAAACTAAACATACTAAAAATATTTAATTAACAAAAAGAGTTTCAAATTTTTTTGTAATAAAAAACCAACTAAAATCAAAGTATTTTTTAAAACAAATCGTAAAAAAAAACTTGAAACTAAACTTTTTTTGCAGAAAAAATTAACAAAAAAACAGTGATAAAATTATACACACTTTAACTAAAAAAATATATATATTAAAAATAACAACAAAAAATAAAACACTTTAATAATAATTAATAAAAATTAAACATAAAAAAAAACATACTATAAGTACAAACTTATATCTCTAAAATTTAAATTAAACCTTTAAGATTAACAAAAAAAAAAAAATACCTATTCATATCGTAACTTAATGTAAGTTTCAAAATTTGAAAAAACCAGAGTTGTGTCAAAATTTATATATCAAAAAGTAGTTTTTTGTAAGAAATATATACAGAATTTTTTTCATTTATTGGTTTAAACCCCTTTTTATATAATATTCCTCTTTTTACTAAAAAAAAAATATTTTATGTAAAAATCTAAAAAAAATTAGCAAGTATTTTATAGTGAATTTATACAAAACAATTTAAAAGACTTATAGCAAAACAACGATGTTTATGGTAAATTATAATAAAAAAAAATTAAATATTTTTTTGGTTTTATTTAAAAAAAAAAATAGTTATTGAAACTAAAATTTTTGTAATTAGCAAAAACTAACAGACTTTATAAAAGGTCGGTCAGTCTTCCTTTTAAGTAGAAAATTATTTATTCTAGAAATTTCCTTTTAATTTACTTAATTTCCTTAGTATTTTAAACCAAATTCTAACCACGAAGGACCAAAAGT